>NW_026943120.1:0-34374 GCF_024139115.2 Armigeres subalbatus
ACTGAGCGGAACGATATCCATCGATTGGGGATCCTATTCTTGGGAATAGTGGGACGTTCGCCGCATCCTGGAGGAAGTTGACGGTATCCTCTCATTGATGCTCTTCGCAGTTGTGGTTGTCGGTCTTTCTCATACGATGTCTTGTTTCATACAGCATCGATCGTCAGCTGTTTGGTCCCTGGCGCTGATGATGAGCCGAAGCTTTTGCACGGTGAAATGTTTACCAGTGGAAGATAGCACTGACTCGGCTGCAGTTGTGCCGGCACCGTCCGTGACGATGCGATGGTGAACGTTGTTGATGATCCGGGCACTGGGACTTTTGTCGAGGGCTTGTGGGATGTTTAGTAATTGGGAATTGGGAATATAGCTACACGTGGAATGATGCCGTGTAAAACTGCATGGCATCACGCTACGCTGTTTATTTGGCTCCGAATTAGCTGACATGTGTGCTCCTGATGATCCCAACGGTTTAACTTTACCGGGGAAGATTGGAGTCCGGTGGCTCATTACTTCTCCTTCCAGAAATGATGTGCTTTATCAAGAACACTGCAAACATAAGTTTAATTGAATGACGGAATTTAGCGAAATTCGAATGGATCCTTTTCGAATAGAAGCTTGCAAAAACTACTTCCTGAAACATTTTAGAGACAATTATCTGTTTTTTTTTTGTTTTTGATAATGATTTATTATTTCTACTCCCGAGGGTAGAATAACGTTTTAGTTTGATATATTCGAGTTCACAGAATTTTGAATAGAATGCTGACAACTTTATTCAAATAATATTCATAACCAAAATCGCTTGTGTAACAAACGATTCAGTGTACGAAAAATCTGCTCAAAAAGTGTAACAAATCAATGAAAAGCAAGCTTGAATACTTTAAATCACTTCTCCACATGTTGGCTCTCCTCCACAAGAGTGCCAAAAATAATACACAGCCTGTGTCTCCTCCCACTCGGCAGTCCTCCAGCATTGGGCACCGAACATACGGGCAAAACTTTTCCCAGCAGAATCCTTTTGCTCCCGTTACAGAGCCAGACAGCCAACAAAACCGAACCAGGTGACTAGCATTTTCCAGGAATAATATTTATTGTAATAACCTTTACGTACGGGCTGTCGGCTATACTCACAAGCGTTTGTCATTCCTCCAAGCAAGGGGTCAGATCCTGGTCGGGGAAGGCCACCCAACACGGCCACAGAACAAGCCTCATGCCTGTTGGGTCCGGCTTTGGTTTGTTCTCACAGCAACCCTCCCACCACCAAATCAGCCATGACTAACTGGACGACGACGATGACGATGGGCTTATAGTTGGTCGTCCGTCATGCCAGCCAGTCAACCAACCGGACGACGACGGTGCAAGCGTTGTGGCCTGGGAGGGACCCAGGATAACAAGGAAACGAACAGGAAACACCGTAAAAGCATGATGACATTGAAACTAACTTCTCGTTTGTGTTTCCATCCGGTGTAGCGTTGCGTTCGTTCGGTATGCAAGTTGAGAACATTCACTGACTGAGGCTGGCGGCTACTGCTGGGCCTGTCTCTGGTGCGTGTGGGGTGTGTTGGCGCACAATTGTGGAGAAAATGAATTCTTCCTTACTAGCGTCTTTACAGTCCCCGAACCTCACCATCGCAAATTGGTAACTGGCGTGCAGCACAGATGTACAACAATTGTTTCACTGAGCTGGATCCAAAATCCGATATCCCCTGTTGCACAAACTGCTTGCAGTGCTAATCGCAGGTGCTGATCGCAGAAAGGACCCAACCAAGACAGAACTGGGTTTCAAAAACGACCCATCCGGATAACAAAGAAAGATCCAAACGACGATATGACGCAAACCACCAAATAAATCTGGTGACTGACTTGACTGACCTGGACTGCAACCTGAACTGGACCTAGACTGACCTGACTGACCTGGACTGACCTGACCTGATCAACCGACTTGGATCTAAACGGATCTGTAAACTGGATCTGACTCGATCCTGGACTGGACTTGGACTGGATCTGGACTGATCTGGACCGACTGGACTGACTCTGACCGATCGGACTGACCTGGACTGGATCTGGACCGATCCTGGACTGACCTGACTGGACTCTGGACTGACCTGGACTGGATCGACTGGATCGGACTGATCTTGACTTGGATCTGACTGGATCTGACCTGACCTGGACTGGATCGGACTGACTTGGACTGGACTGACCTGATCTGGACTGACCGGGACTTAACGGACTGGACCTGACCTGGATCTGACTGACCTGGATCTGACCTGACTGGATCTGGACTGGATTTGGACTGACCTGACCGACCTGGACTGACCTGAACCGACCTTGGACCTGGACCTGGACTGGACTCTGGGACCGACCTGATTGACTGAATCGACCTGACTGGGAATTTGGACTGACCTGGACTGACCTGACCGGACCTGACTGGATCTGACTGGATCTGACTGGATCTGGACTGAATTCGACTGACCTGGACTGGATCTTGACTGACTCTGACTGGACCTGGACCGACCTGGACTGGATCTGCATTGACTCAATTGACCTGACTGGATCTGGACTGATCTGGACTGGATCTGAACCGACCTGACTGGATCTGGACTCGATCTGGACTGATCTGGACTGACTCTGACTGACCTGAACTGGATCTGGACTGACCTGGACTGATCTGACTGACTGGACCTGGACTGGATCTGGACTGGACCTGGACTGGATCTGGACTGGACCTGACCTGACCTGGACTGGATCTGGACTGACCTGGACTGGATCTGACTGGACCTGGACTGGGATCTGGACTGACCTGACTGGATCTGGACTGACTTGGACTCAATTCGACTGGACTTGGACTGGATCTGGACTGACCTGACTGGATCGGGACTTCAATCTGACTGACCTGACCGACCTGGACTCGATCTGGACTTGACCTGACCGAACTCCCTGACCGGGATCTGGGACTGACCTGACCGATCTTGGGACTGACCTGACCGGACTCTGACTCCTTGGACCTGGACTGGATCTGGACTGACCTGGACTGGATCTGACCTGGACTTGGACTGGATCTGACTGGATCTGGACTGGATCTGGACTGGATCTGACTTGATCTGGACTGGATCTGGACTGGACCTTGGACTGACTGGACTGGATCGACTGACCTGACTGACCTGATCGACTGGACCTGGACTGACCTGATCTGGACCTGGACTGGATCTGACCGACCTGGATCTGGACTGACTGGAACTGGATCTCTGGACTGGATCGACTCCGACCGACTGGATCTGGACTTGACCTGACGACCTGATCTGACCTGACTGGACCGGATCTGGACTGGATCCTGACTGATCTGGACCGACTTGACCGATCTGGAACTGGATCTGGACTGGACCTGGACTGGATCGGACCGATCTCTGGACTGACCTGGACTGACCTGACTGACTGACCGATCTGGACCGACTCCTGACCGGATCTGGACCGACCTGACCTGGACCTGGAACTGGACTCTGACTGGATCTGGACTGGACCTGGACTGACCTGGACTGACTTGGATCTGACCTGACTGGATCTGACTGGACCTGACTGGACTGACCTGGACCGATCTGACCGACCTGGACTGGATCTGGACTGGACCTTGGACTGAACTGACCGACTGACTGACCTGGAACCTGGATCTGGACTGACCTGACTGGATCTGGACTGAATCCTGACTGACCTTGGACTGGATCTGGACTGATCTCAGGACCGATCTGGACTGGATCTGGATCTGACCTGACCTGGACTGGATCTGGACTGGGATCTGGACTGACCTGGACTGGATCTGGACTGACCTGGATCGGATCAATTGGATCTGATCTGGACTGACCTGGACTCGATCTGATCGGACTGGATCTGGACCGATCTGACTGGATCTGGACTGGGACTTGGACTGGATCTGGACTGACCTGACCGACTGGACTGGATCTGGACTGATCTGGACTGGACTGGGACTGACTCTGGACTGGATCTGGACTGGGATCTGGACTGACCTGGACTGATCTGACCGACTGGACTGACCTGGATCTGACTTCTGGATCTGGACTGATCTGGACCGGATCTGACTGGACCTGGACTGGACTTGGACCGATCTGGACTGAATCTGACTGACTCTGGGACTGGATCTGGACTGGATCTGGACTGACCTGGACTTGGACCTGGACTGACTCTGACTGGACTGGACTGACTTGGACTGATCTGACTCGACCTGGACTGAACCTGGGACTGATCTGGACCGATCTGGACCTGACCTGGACCTGACTGGACTGACTCCGACTGGACCTGGACTGGACCTTGGACTGGACCTGGACTGGACTGACCTGACCTGACCGACCTGGACTGACCTGACCTGGATCCTGGATCTGACTGGATCTGGACCGGACTGGATTGGATCTGGACTGACTCTGACTGGATCTGGACCTGACTGACCTGGACCGACCTTGGACTGACTCTGGACTGGATCTGACTGACCTTGACCACCAATTGGATCTTGGACTGATCTGGACTGGATCGGACTGACCTGGACTGGATCTGGACTGACCTGGACTGGATCTGGACTGGATCTGGACTGATCTGGACTGACCTCGACTGACCTGACTGGATCTGGGACTGGATCTGGACTGACCTCGACTGGATCTGGACTGATCTGGACTGGATCTGGATCTCGACCTGGACTGGATCTGGACCGACCTGACTGACCTGGACTGGATCTGGACTGGATCTGGACCTGATCTTGATTCGACCTGGACCGATCTGACTGACCTGGAACTGGATCTGACTGATCTGGACTGGATCTGACCGACTCCGGACTGATCTGGACTGACCTGGACTGGATCTGGACTGACTTGGACCGGACCTGGACTGGACTCTGGACTGACCTGACTGGATCTTGGACTGACCTGGACTGGATTGGACTGACCTGGATCTGGACTTGGACCGGATCTGGACTGACTTGGACTGGATCTGGACTGACTTGGATCGATCTGGACTGACCTGACTGGATCTGGACTGGATCTGGACTGACCTGGACTGACCTGACTGGATCTGGACTCGGATCTGGACTGACCTGGACTGGACCTGACTGGATCTTGGACTGACCTGGATCTGGACTGACCTGATCTGGACCTGGACTGGATCTGGACTGGACCAATTCAATTGACCGACTTGGACTGGATCGACTGGATCTGGACCTGATCGGACCGGATCTGGACTGGATCGACTGACTTGGACTGGACCTGGACTGGATCTGGACTGACCTTGACTGGATCTTGACTGACCTGGACTTCGACCTTGGATCTGCACTGACTAAACGCTGGACTGGATCTGGATCGACCTGGACTGGATCTTGACCTGACCTGGACTGGACCTGGAACTGGATCTGGATCGATCTTGGACTGACTGGACTGGATCTGGACTTGATCTGGACTGGATCTGGACTGGACCTGGACTGGATCTTGGACTGACCTGACTGACCTGACTGGATCTAATCTGGATCTGGACGCTGGATCTGGACTGATCTTGGGACTGACCTGACTTGGACTGGATCAATTGATCTGGACTGGATCTGGGACTGGACCTGACTGGACTTTGGACTGACTTGACCGACCTGACTGATCTTGGACTGACCTGACTGGATCCACCAGACCCGACTGGATCTTGACTGGACCTGGACCGATCTGGACTGGACCTGGACTGACTGGACCTGACCGACCTGACTGGATCTGGACTGGACTGGATCTGGACTGGACTGACCTTGGACTGGATCTGGACTGGACCTGGACCGACTGGATCTGACTGACCTGACTGGATCTGACTGGACCTGACTGGACTTGGACTGACCTGGACCTGGGGATCTGGACTTGACTTGATCTGGACTGGACTGGATCTGGATCTGACTTGACTGGATCTGACTGATTCTCCACCGACCTGGACTGACCTGGACTGGATCTGGACTGACCTTGACTCGGATCTGGACTGGATCTGGACTGACCTGACTGGACCGATCGGACTCCACCGGGATCTGGACTGACCTGGACTGGACTCTGGACTGACCTGACTGGATCTTGGACTGGATCTGACTGGATCTGGACTGGATCTGGACTGACCTGGACTGGATCTGGACTGGACCTGGACTGACCTGGACTGGATCTGACTGACCTTGACTGACTTGGACTGATCTGACTGGACCTTGGACTGGATCTGACTGACCGGATCGACCTGACCTGACTGATCTGACTGACTCTGGACTGACCTGGACTGGATCTGACCGACCTGGACTGACCTGGACTGATCTGGACTGGACCTGGACTGATCTGACTGGATCTGGACCGACCTGACTGACCTGGACTGACCTGGACTGGATCTGGACCGGATCTGGACTGACCTGGACCTGGATCTGGACTGACCTGGACCGACCTGACTGACCTGGACTGACCTGGACTGGACCTGGACTGATCCATCGACTGGACTGGACCGACCTGGACCGATCTGGACTTGGATCTGACTCGGGACTGGATCTGACTGACTCTGACTGGATCTGGACCGACCTGACCTGGACCGACTGACTGGATCTGACCTGGATCTCGGGATCTTGACCAAAACTCGGATCTGGACTGGATCTGGACTTGACCTGGACTGGACTGACCTGATCTCGACTGGACTGGACTGGACTTGGATCTGGACTGACCTGACTGGATCTGGACTTGGACCTGGACTGGACCTGGACTTGACCTGGACTGGATCTGACCGATCTGGACTCCTGACCGGACCTGACTGGATCTGGACTGGACTTGACCTGGATCCTGACTGACCTGGACCGATCTGGACTGACCTGGACTGACCTGGATCCTGGGACTGGACCTGGACTGGACCTGACTGGACCTGACTGACCTGGACTGGATCTGGACTGACCTGACTGACCTGACTGACCTGGACTGACCTGGACTGGACCTGGACTGGACTTGGACTGACTGGACTGGATCTGACCTGGACGGACCTGACTGACCTGGACCTGACTGACCTGGACTGGATCTGACCGACTGACCTGGAACCTGACTCAATTCGACTCTGGACTGGACCTGATTCCACCGATCTGACTGGACCTGGACTGACCTGGACTGACCTGGACTGGATCTGGACTTCGACTTGACTGGATCTGGACTGACCTGGACTGGATTCCTGGACTGACCTGGACCGATCTGGACTGGATCTGACTGGACCTGGATCTGATCTGGATCCTGACCTGGATCTGGACTGGACCTGGACTGACCTTGACTGATCTGGACTGGACCTGGACCGGGATCTGAACTGACCTGACTGACCTGACTGACCTGGACTCGACTTTGGACTGGACCTTGGACCGACCTGGACTGACCTGGACTCGATCTGGACTGATCCTGGACTGGATCTTGACTCGACCTTGGACTCGATCTGGACTGGACTCTGGACTGGACCTGGACTGGATCTGGACTGGATCTGGACTGACCTGGACTGGACCTGGACTGACCTGATCTGACTGACCGACCTGGACTGACCTGGACCGACCTGACCGGACCTGGACCGGATCTGGACTGACCTGGATCTGACCTGGATCTGACCTGGGACTGACTGACTCTGACTGACCTGGACCTGACTTGACTGGATCTGGACCGGGATCTTGACCTGACCGACCTGGACTGACCTGGACTCGACCTGGACTGACTCCTGGACTGACCTGATCGGGATCTGGACCGGATCTGGACTGACCTGGACCGACCTGGACTGACCTTGACTGACCTGGACTGACTTGGACTGACTGGATCTGGACCGACCTGGACTGGATCATCAGACTTGGACTGACTGGACTTGGACTGACCTGACTGGATCTGGACTGACCTGGGACTGACCTGACTGGATCTGGACTGGATCTGACTGGGACTTGACCTGGACCTGACTGGACTCCAGTTCGACTTGACCTGACTGACCTGGACTCGATCTTGACTGGACCTGGACTGGATCTGGACTGGATCTGGACTGGACCTGGATCTGACCTGGACTGACCTGACCGATCTCCTGACTTGGATCTGATCTCGACCTCGATCTGGACTGGATCTGGACTGACCTGACTGACCTGATCGATCTGGATCTGACTGGACCTGGACTTGACCTGGACTGACCGATCTGGACCTGATCTGGACTGACCTGACCTGGACCTGGACTGACCTGAATTGACTGGATCTGACCTGGACTGGATCTTGGACTGGACCTGACTGACCTGGACTTGGATCTGACTGACTCGGATCGATCTGGATCTGGGACTGACCTGACTGACTCCTGGACTGACCTGGACTGGATCTGGACCTGGATCTGATCCGAATCCTGACCGACCTGGACCGACCTGGACTCAATCGACCTGATCTGACCTTGGACCTGACTGGACTGACCTGGACTGGATCGATCAATCTGGACTGGATCTGACTGGACTTGACTGGATCTGACTCGACTTGACTGGATCTGACCGGACCTGACCGATCTGGACCGACCTGACTGGACCGACCTGGACTGGATCTGACTGGACCTGGACTGACCTGACTGACCTGGACTGATCTGGACTGGACTGACCTGGACTGACTTGGACTGATCTTGGACTGACCTGACTGGATTCTGGACTGGATCTTGACCTGATCTGATCTGGACTGGACCTGGATCTGACTTGGACTGACCTGGACTGACCTTGGACTGACCTGACTGGATCTGGACCTTGACTCTGGACTGGACCTGGAATTCGGGATCACTGGATCTGACTGGACCTGACTGGATCTGGACTGATTCTGGACTGGATCTGGATCTGATCTTGGACTGGATCTTGGACTGACCTGACTGACCTTGACTGGACCTGGACTGGATCTGGACTGGACCTGGACTGATCTGGACTGATCTGGACTGGACCTGGACTGGATCTGGACTGACTTGGATCTGACCTGGACTGATCACCTGACTTGACTGGATCTGGACCTGGATCTGACTGATCGATCTCTGACCTGACTGGATCTGTGACTGACCTGGACTTGGATCTGACTGGATCTGGACTTGATCTGGACTTTGACCTGACTGACTGGATCGGACTGGACCTGACTGGACTGACTGGACTGACCTGGACCGACTCTGGACCGGATCTGGACTGACCTGGACCGGAACCTGGACCGGACCTGGACTGGACCTGGACTGACCTGGACTGACCTGACCTGACCTGGACCGACTGACCGATCCGGGATCTGACCTGACTGGATCTGGACCGAATCAACCGGGACTGACTCTGGACTGACCTGGACCGGACCTTGGACCGAATCTGACCGACCTGGACTGGACCTGAACCGACTCATGGACTGACTCCACTGGACTCCACCGATCTGGACTCGATCTGGACTGGACTCCTGACCGATCTGACCGACTGGACTGACCTGGATTGGACCTGGACTGACCTGGGACTGACCTGGACTGATCTTGGACTGGAATTTGACTGGACCGACCGGACTGACCTAGACTGACCCTTGACCGGATCCTGGACTGGATCTGGACTGACCTGGAATCTAATCTTGGGATCCGACCGATTTCGGACTGACCTGGGACCGGACCTTGACCGATCAGATCTTAACTTTGGATCTAAACGGGACTGGATCTGGACTGACCTTTGACCGATCTAAACTGGATCTTGACCCGGATCTGACCTCCAGATCTGGATCCTGACTAAACCTGGATTCGAACTGGATCTGGACTGGGATCCTGGACTCGGACCTGGACTGGATCTTGACTGATCTTGGACTGACCTGGACTGGATCTGACCGACCTGGACTGACCGACTGACTCGGACCGGACCTCAGACTCTGGATCAGATCTGACTGGACTGGACTGACCTGGATCTGGACTTGACCTGGACTTGACCTGACTGGATCTGGACTGACCTGACTGGACCTGGAACTGGATCTGACCTGACTCCAGGATCCTGACCGGACCTGGACTGGACCTGGACCGGATCTGGACCGAATCCTGGACTGACTTGACTCGATCTGACTGGACCTGGACCGACTCTGACCGACTTGGACCGACTCTGGACCTGGATCTGGACTGGACCTGGACCGGGATCTGGACTGGGACTCTAGACCTGATCTGGACTGACCTGGACTGGATCCTGGACCGACTTCAGATCAACTGGACTGACCTGACTGACCTTGGGACTGGATCTAAAACTCGACCTGGACTGGACTGGACTGGACCTGGACTGGACTCCTGGGACTGGATCTATGGGACTGACCTGGACTGATCTTGGGATCCTTTTTGGACCTTGGACCGGGAATCTGGACTGGACTCTGACCGATCTGGACTCGATCTGGACTTGACCTGGACTGACCTGGACTGGATCTGGACCGATCTGGAACTGGACCTGGACTGATCTGGACTGACTCCAGACTGGATCTAATCTGACTGGATCTGGACTCCAATCGGACGGACTGGACCTGGGATCTGGGACTGGATCTGACCTGGATCTGACTGACTGGATCTGGACTGACCTGGACTGGATCTTGGACTTCGATCTGGACTGACCTGATCGACTGACCTGGACTCAACGGATCTGGACTGGATCTTGGACTGGATCTGGACTGGATCTGGACTGAATTCTGACTCAGAATTGGACCTGGACTGGATCTGGACTGACCTGGACTGACCTGGACTGGATCTGGACTGGATCTCCACTGACCTGGACTGTACCTGACCGACCTGGACTGATCTGGGATTGGACCTGGACTGGACTTGATCGACTGGACCTGATCTGGATCGACTGGACCCAATCGAATTCAATTCTGGGATCTGACCTGGACCTGGACCGATCAACTGACCTGACTGACCTGGGACCGGATCTGACCGGATCTAAACCGGACCTGATCTTGGACTGGACCTGACTTGGATCTGGATCTGACCTGGATCTGCACCTGGACCGGACCTTGGACTGACCTGGGACCGACCTGGACTGACCTGAGACTGGACTCTGGACTGGATCCTGACCGACTCCAAATCTGGACTTGACCGGACCTGGACCCGGGAATCCCTGGACTTGATCTGGACTGACCTGGACCGACCTTGGACTGACCTGATCTGGACTGGACTGCATCCTGACTGGATCTGAATTCTGATCCTGGACCGACTCAGACCTGGACTCCGGGACTGACTGGATCTGGACTGACCTGACTGGATCGACTCTGGATCTGACTGACCTGGACCGGATCTGACCGATCTTGACCGACCTGGACTGACCTGGACTGGGATCTGGACTGACCTGACCGTGGACTTGAATCTGACCTTGACTTGGGATCGACCTGACCTGGAATCTGGACTGGATCTGGACTTGGACCTGACTGACCTGGAACTGACCTGAGACTGACCTGACTGGATCTGGACTGGACCTGGACTGATCTGGATTCGGGATCTGGGACTGACCTGACCACCTAATTGGACTGGATCTGGACTGGATCTGGACTGACTCAATGGACCTGAACTGGACTGACCCAAGGACCTGGATCTGGACTCGCACTGACCTGGACCTGACCTGGACTGACTCTGGACCTGACCTTGGACTGGATCTGGACTTCGGACCTGGACTGGATCTTGGACTGGATCTGACTAGGACCGACCTGGACTGACCTTGGACTGGATCTGACTGGACCTGGACTGACCTGGACTGACCTGGACTGACTGACTGACCTGGGACTTGACCTGACTGGATCTGACTGGATCTCGACTCCAGACCGACCTGGATGACTGACCTGGATCAGGACTGGACTGACCTGACCGACTCTGGACCGACCTGGACCGGGACTCTGGATCTGACTCTTGGGACTGGATCTGACTGGACTTGACTCCTGGACCGACCTGGACTGACCTGACTGGACCTGACTGGATCGAATGGACTGACTCTGACTGACTGATCGATCGACTGGATCTTGGACTGGACTTGACTGGGATCGAATGGACCGACTCCAGATCGACCTTGGACTGGACCTGGACCGGACCTGACCTCGACCTGGACTTGACCTGGACTGGATCTGGACTGGATCTGGACTGGGACCTGACTGACCTTGGACTGGAATTCCTGGACTGGACCTGGACTGGGATCTGGACTGACCTGGACTGGATCTTGGACTGACTCTTGGACTGACCTGGATCGGGACTGGACCTGGACTGGATCTGGACTGGATCTGGACCGGATCTTGGACTGGACTCCAGACTGGATCTGACCTGGATCTGATCTGGATCTGACCGACTGATTTGGACTGACCTGGACTGATCTGGATCTGACCTGACCTGGATCTTGGACTGGATCTGGACTGACTTGACTGGATCTGACTCCACTTGACCTGACTTGGACCTGGATCAATTGGGACCTGGATCTGACCTGGACTGGATCTGACTGATCGACTGATCTGACTGGACTCTTAGATCAAATCTGGATCGACTGGATCTGGACTGACCTGACTGGATCTGGACTGGAATCTGGACTGACCTGGACTGGATCTTGACTGACCTGACTGGACTGGATCTGGACTGACCTGGACCGATCTCGACCGACTGACCGACCTGGACCGACCTTGGACTGACCTGACCGGGATCTGGACCGACTCCTGACTGGATCGACCTGGACTGACCTGGACCGATCTGGGACTGGACCTGGACCTCGACCTGACCGGGATCTGGACTGACCTGACCTGGACTCCTCGGGACTGGACTGACCTGACTTGGATCTGACCGGATCTGGACTCGATCTGGACTCTGGACTGGATCTGACTGGACCTTGGACTGACTGGACTGGACCTGACCGATCTTGGACCTAATCGCACCGATTTGGACTGGATCTGGACTGATCTGACTGACCTGACCGACCTGGACTTCGACCTGGACTGATCTGACTGGACTGGACCTGGACTGACCTGGACTGGACCTGACTCCAAATTGACCTGGATCGAGAATCTGGACTGACCTGGACTGACCTGACTGGACCTGGGACTGGATCTGGATCTGACCTGACTGGGATCTGGACCGACCTGGACTGGACTTGGACTGACCCAATTGGACTTGATCTGACCGACCTTGGACTGATCTGGGACTGACCTGGACTGGATCTTGGACTGACCTGACTGACCTGACTGGATCTGGACTGGATCTTTGGACCTGGACTGGACTGACCTGGACTGGATCTGGACTGGACCTGGACTGATCTGGATCTGACCTGACCTTGGACTCGATCGGACTGGACCTGGACTGGATCTGGACTGGACTTGGACCGACCTGGACTGGACCTGACTGGATCTGACTGACCTGGACTGGATCTGGACTGACCTGACTGGACTGGACTCGATCTGGACTGACTGGACCTGGACCTGACCTGACTGACCTGGACTGACCTGACTCGACCTGGACTGACCTGACCGATCTGGACTGACCTGGACCGATCAATCGACCTGACCGACCTGACCGATCTGGACTGACCTGGACTTGAATCGGACCTTGACCTGACTGGATCTGGACTGGACCTGGACCGACTGACCGACTGGACTGACCTGGACTGGATCGGACCGACCTGGACCGATCTTGGGACCGACCTGGACTTGGACTTGGACTGGATCGACCTGATCGACCTGGACCGACCAACGGACTGGACCGACCGGACCTGAAACCGACCTGGACCGACCCACCTGACCTGACCGATCTGGACCGACCTTGGACTGACCTGGACTGGACCTGGACTGGATCTTGACTGACCTGGACTGGACCTGACTGACCTGACCGGATCTGGACTGGACCTGGACTGGACTCTTGACCTGGAAACTGGACTCGACCTGGACTGACCTGACTGATCTGGACTGACCTGGACTGGACCTGGACTGGACCTGACTGGACCTGGACTGGACCTGGACTGACCTGACCGGGACGGATCGACCTGACTGACCTGGACTCGACTCTGGACTGGACTTAGACTGACCTGACCGACCTCTGGACTGGACCTGGACTTCGACCTGGATCGACCTGACCTGACTGATCTGGACTGACCTGACTGGACCTTTGAACTGACCTGGACCGATCTGGACCGGACCCTGACCTGACCGATCTGGACCGACCTGGACTGACCTGGACTGACCTGGGACTGGACTTGACTGACCTGGACTGACCGGACTGGATCTGCACCTGGATCTTGACCGGACTGACTGACCAATTGACCTGACTCGACTTGACCTGGACCTGACCGGATCCTGACCTCGATCTGGACTGACCTGACCGACCTGACCGATCTGACTGACCTGGACTGATCCTGGACCTGATCTGGACCGATCTGGGACCGACCTGACCTGGACCGACTGACCTGGACTCTGACCTGACTCGGGATCGATCTGGGATCTGGGACTGATCTGACCTGACTGGACCTGGACTGACCGACCTTGGACCGACCTGGACTGACCTGGACCGGAACTGACTGACCTGACCGGATCTGGACTGATCTTGACTGGATCTGGACTGCACTTGACTGGATCGACCGACTCTGGACTCCTTGACCTGACTCTGACTGGACCTGACTGGACTTGGACCTGGACCTGGACCTGGACTTGACTGGACCTGGACTGACCTGGACCTGACTTGGACTGGATCTGACTGGATCTGACCGGAACCTGGACCGACCTGACTGACCTGGATCTGATCTGGATCTGGACTGGACTGACCTGACTGACCTGGGATTGACCTGGACTGGATCTGGATCGATCTGACTGGATCTGACTGGATCGACCGGATCTGGACTGACCTGGAATTGACCTGGACTGACTCTTGACTGACCTGACTGGATCTGGGACTGACCTGGACCGACCTGGACTGACCTGACTGGATCTTGACTGACCTGACTGGATCGGACTGGATCTAACTGGATCTGGACTGACCTGGACTGACCTGGACTGACCTGGACTGACCTGGACTGGATCTGGACTGGATCTGGACTGGATCTGGACTGACCTGGACTGGATCTGAACGGACTGACCGACCTGACTGAACCTGGACCGACCTGGACCTGACTGGACCGATTTGGACCGACGACTGACTGACTTGGACTGGATCTGGACTGACTCTGGACCGACCTGGACTGACCTTGACTGATCTGACTGACCTGAATTGGATCTGGACTGACCTGGACCGACCTGACCGACTCTGGACCGACCTGGACCGGACGGATTGACTGACCGACTTGACCGGATCGGGACTGACCTGACCGACCTGGACCGACCTGGACTCACCGACCGACCTGGACTGACCTGGACTGGACGGGACTGGACCTGACCGGACCTGGACTGGACTTGACTGACCGACCGATGGACTGACCTGACTGACCTGACTGGACCTGGACTGACTCCGACTGGACCTGACCTGGGACTTGACCTGGATCTTGGATCTGACTGACTGACCGACCTGACTGGACTGGACTGACCTGGGACTGGATCTGGACTGGGATCTGGACTGGATCTGGACTGGATCTGGACTGGATCTGGACTCGATCCTGTGACTGGATCTGGACTGACCTGGACTGACCTGGACTGGATCTTGGACTGGATCTGGACTGACCTTGACCGGATCTGGACTGGATCTGGACTGGATCTGGACTGACCTGACTGACTGATCTGACTGGATCTTGGGATCTGGACCTGGATCTGATCTGGACTGACCTGGACTGGACCTGGACCTGACTGACCTGGACTGGATCTTGGACTGGACCTGGACTGACCTGGACTGGATCTGGACCGACCTGGACCGACCTGGACTGGACCTGGACCGACCTGGACTGACCTGATCTGATCTTGAACCGACCTGACCTGGACTCTGGACCGACCTGGGACTGATCGACTGACCTGGACTGACCTGGACTGGACTGGACCGACTTGACTGACCTGGACTGGATCTGGACTGACCTGACTGACCTGGACTGGATCTGACCGGATCTGGACTGACCGACCTGGACTGACCTGACCGATCTACCGGGATCTGGATCTGACCTGACCGATCCTGGACTGACCTGACTGACCTGGACTGGATCTGACTGGACCTGGACTGACCTGACTGATCTGGACTGACCTTGGGACTGGATCTAGAATTGGACCGGACTCCAACCTGGACCTTGGACCGACCTGGACCGATCTGGACTGACCTGGGACTCGACCTGGACCGACTCCTGGACTGACCTGGACCGGATCTGGACTGACCTGACTGGATCTGGACTGACTCTGGACCGACCTGGATCGATCTGGACTGGATCTGGACTCGATCTGACCGACCTGGACTGGATCTGGACCGGATCTGACTTGACTTGACCGACCTGACTGACCTGGACTGACCTGGATCCGAATGGACTTGGATCTTCGACCTGGACTGACCTGACTGACTTGACTCGATCTGGACTGGATTCTGGACTCGATCTGGACTGATCTGGATTGACCTGGACTGGATCTGACTGACCTGACTGACTGACTGACTTGACTGAATTTGGACTGGATTGACCTTGACTGACCTGGACTGATCTGGACTGGACCTGGACTGACCTGACTGGATCTGACTGGATCTTGACTGGATCTGACTGACCTGGACTGACTTGACCGAATCTCGACTCGACCTGGACCGACCTGACCGACCTGGACTGGATCTGGACTGGACTTTGACTGGATCTGGACTGGATCTGGACTGACCTGGACTGGACTCTGGACTGACTTGACCGACCTGGACTGACCTGACTGACTCTGGACCGACCTGGATCTGGATCTGGACTTGGATCTGACTGACCTGGACTGGATCTTGACTGACTCTGACTGACCTGGACTGACCTGGACTGGACTCTTGGACTGGACCTGACTGACCTGACCGACTGACCGACTGGGACTGACCTGGACTCGACCTGACTGGATCTGGACTGAACTGACCGATCTGACCTGGATCTGGACTGACCGGACTGGATCTGGACCGACCTGGACTGGATCTGGACCGACTTGGACTTGGACCTGACTGGACCTGGACTTCGACCTGACCGACCTGGACTGACCTGACTGACCTGACCGACCTGGACTGACTCTGGACTGGATCTGGACTGAACCTGACCGACTCCTGGACTCGACCTGACTGGACTGACCGACCTGGACTGACTCTGGACTGGACTCTGGACCGACCTGGGACTGGATCTGGACCGACCTGACCGATCTGGACTGACCTGGACTGACTCTGACTGATCTGGACTGACCTGACTGACGACCTGGGACTGACCTGGACTGACCTGGACTGGATTCTAAACCGACCTGGACTGACCTGGACCGAATCGGAACCGACTCCACCGACCTGGATCTGACTGACCTGACCGACCTGACTGACCTGGACCGACCTGGACTGACCGACCTGGACTGACCTGGACCGGACTCGACCGACCTGGACCATGGACTGACCTCAGACTGACCGACTGGACTGACCTGGACTCGGATCTGACTGGATCGACTGGACCGAACTGATCTGGACTGGACCTGGACCGACCTGACCGACTCAACCTGGACTGGATCACCCGACCGGACCTGGACTGGAATTTTAATTTCAAACCTGACTGGACTCTGACTGGACTGGACTGGACGGACTGGATCGGACCTGGATCCTGACCTGACTCAGATCGGATCTGGACTGGATCTGGACTGACCTGGACTGACCTTGGACTGGATCTCTTTAAACTCGGACCTGGACTCGGATCGGGACTGACCGGATCTGGACTGACCTGGACTCGACCTGACCGACCTGACTGACTTGACCAACCGGACTGACTGGACCTTGATCTGGACCCAGACTGACCTGGATCGACCGGACCTGACTGACCTGGACCGACTCTGGACCGACCTTGACCGAACCTGGACTGACCTGACCGACCTGGGACCGACCTGGACTGGACCTGACCGACCTGGGACCGACCTGACCGACCTGGACTCAATCCTGACTGACTCTAGACTGACTCCTGGACCGAACCTGGACTGACCTGACTGACCTGGACTGGATCTGGACTGGATCCTGGGACTTGACCTTGGACTGACCTGGACCGATTCTGGACTGGACCTGACTGGATCTGGGACTGGATCTGGACTGACTGACTGGACTGACCGATCGACTGGACCTGACCGGACCTGGACCGGACCTGGACCGGATCTGGACCGATCTGGATCTGACCTGGACCGACCTGGACCGACCTGACTGGATCTGGACCAATTTGGACTCGGACCTGACCGACCTGGACTGGATCGACTGGATCCTGGACTGACGGACCAATTGACTCCTGGACTGATCTGGACTGACCGACCTTGGACTGATCCTGACTGGACTGACCGATCCTGGACCGGATCTGGACTGGACCTGGACTGACTGGACCGACCTGACTGACCTGGACCGATCCTGGACTGGATCCTTGGACTGACCTGGACTGGACCTGGACTGACCTGGACTGGATCCTGGATTGACTCTGGATTGACCTGGACCGACCTGGGACTGACCTGGACTGGATCTGGACCGACTCCTGGACTGGATCTGACCGACCTGGACTCGACTTGACTGATCGGACTGGACTCTGGACTTGACCTGGACTGACCTGGACTGGATCTGGACCGACCTCGGACTGGGACCTGGGATCCTGGACCCGACTGACTGGATCTGGATCTGGACTGGACCTGGACTGGACTTGACCGGATCTGGACTGACCTGGACTGATCTGGACTGACCTGGACTGACCTGGATCTGGACTCCGACTCGACCTGGACCGGATCTGACCGACCTGACCGGATCTGACTGGATCTGACTGGGACCTGGACTGACCTGGACCGGATCTGGACTGACTCTGGGACCTGGACCTGACCGGATCTGGACTGGACTCGACTGGACTGACCTGGACTGACCTGGGACCGACCTGACCGACCTGGACTGACCTGACTGACCTGGACCTGACCGATCTTGACTGACCTGACCGGACCTTGACCGGGACGGACTGGATCTGACTGGATTGGACTGGACCTGGACTGACCGACCTGACCGACTTGGACTGGATCTGGACTGACCTGGACTGGACTTGGACTGACTCCTGGACTGACCTGACTGACCGACCTGACCGACTCTGACTGGACCTGACCGGACCTGGACCGGGACGGACTGACTCTGACCTGGACTCCGGACCTGGACTGACCTGGACTGGATCTTGGACCGACTCTGGACTGATCGACTGGACTGACCTGATCTGGATCTGACGGACTGGATCTGGACTGATCTGGACTGACCTGACTGGACCTGGACTGACCTGGACTCGGATCTTACCCGGGACCTGGACCGATCTGACTGGATCTGGACTGACCTGACTGACCTGGACTGACTGGACTGACCTGACTGATCGACTGGATCGGACCTGGACTGGACCGGATCTCATCCGGACTGGACCTGACTGGATCTTGGACTGACCTGGACCGGACCTGACTGACCTGACCGACCTGACTGACTTGACCGACCTGGACTGGATCTGGAACTGACTCTGGACCCAATTTGACCTGGACTGACCTTGACTGGACTGACCTGGACTGGACCTGGACTCGACCTGGACTGGACCTGGACTGGATCTGACCGACCTGGACTGGACCTGGACTTGACCTTGACTGGATCTGGATCAACGACCTTGGACTCAGGGACCTGGACTGGATCTGGGACCGATCTGGATCTTTACCTGACCGACTCTGGACTGGATCTGGACTCGACCTGGACCGACCTGGACCGACCTGGACCGACTCTGACCGGATCTGGACTGACCTGGACTGACCTGACTGGACCTGGAACCGACTCCGGACTGACCTGGACTGGACTCTGACTGACCTGGACCGGGATCTGGACCTGACCTGGACTGGGATCTTGGACTGACCTGACCTGGATCACCTGGACCGACCTGGACTGACTCCTGACCGGATCTGGACTGACCTGGACCGGATCTGGGACTGGACCTGGACCGGATCTGGACTGACCTTGGACTGGATCTGACTGACTCTGGACCTGATCTGGACTGGATCTGGATCGATCTTGGACTGGACCTGACTGACCGGACCTGGACCTTTTGATCGACTGGACTGACCTGACCGGCCTTGATCTGGACCTGGATCTGACCTGGACCGACCTGGACTGACTCCTGGACTGGACCTGGACCGACCTGGACTGGATCTGACTGGACCTGACTGGCTCGACCGGGATCTTGGACTGGGATCTGGACTGACCTGGGACTGACCTGACCGACCTGACCTGACTGGATCTGACCTGATCTGACCTGACCGGACCGACTGGACTGGATCTGACCGGATCTGGACCTGGATCTGAACGGACCTGACCTGATCTGATCTGGACTGACCTGGACCTGGACTGGACCTGGACTCGACTCTGGACTGGACCTGGACTGGACTTGGACTGGACCTGACTGGATCTAACCTGGACCGACCTGACTGACTCCTGGGACTGGACTCTGACCGACCTGGACTGACCGACCTGATCTGACTGACCTGACTGACCTGGACCGACCTGGACCGACTGACTGACTGGGACCGACCTGACTGGACCTGGACTGGACCTGGACTGACCTGACTGGATCTGACCGACCTGGACCGATCTGGACGGATCTGGACTGACCTGACACCTGGACCTTGACTGGATCTGACCTGACCTTGACCTGACTGACCTTGACCGACTTGACTGACCGACCTGACCGACTTGACTCGACTGGATCTCGACCCAACTGACTCCAGGACTGACCTGGACTGACCTGGACTGACCTGGACTGGATCTGGACCGACCTGACTGACCTGGGACCTGACTCCTGGATCGACCTGGGACTGGATCTGGACTCGACCTGGACTGGACCTGGACTGACCTGGACTGGATCTGGACTGACCTTGGACTGGACCTGACCGACCTGGACTGACCTGACTGGACCTTGGATCGACCTGGACTGACCTGGACTGACCTGACTGGACCTGGACTGACCTGATCCTTGACTCGGACCTGGACCGACTCCTTGGACTGACTCTTGACCGACCTGGACTGGACTCTGGACTGGATCCGACTGACCTGGACTGACCTTGGACTGACCTGACTTGGACTGGACTTGGATCTGGACTGGATCTGGACTGACCTGGACCGACCTGGACTGGACCTGGACTGGACTCCTTGGACTGGATCTGACCGATCTTTGGACCGATCTGGGACTGGATCTGGACTGACCTGGACTGGATCCTAATCGGACTGACCTGACTGACCTGGACTGGACCTGGACTGGGATCCTGGGACTGACCTGGACTGATCCTGGACTGACCTGGACTGGATCTGGACTGACTCTGACCTGACTCCTGGACCGACTCTGGACTTTGACTGGACTGGACTTGGACTGACCTGACTGACCTGACTGACCTGACCGACCTTGGACTGACCTTGGACTTGATCTGACTCGGACTGATCCTGACCGACCTGGACCGACCTGACCGACCTGACCGGACCTTGGACTGGGACCTGGATCTGGACCTGATCTACCGGATCTGGACTGGATCTGGACTGACCTGGACTGACCTGGACTGGATCCTGAACGGACTGGATCTGGACTGACCTGGACTGATCTTGACTGATCTGGACTGACCTGGACTGGATCTGGACTGATCTGGACCGACTGACCTGACTGATCTGGACTGACCTGGATCAACTTGACCTGGGACCTTGGGACCTTGACTGGATCTGAACCGACCTTGGACTGACCTGGACTGGATCTGGACTGGACCTGGACTGACTTGACCGATCTGGACCTGATCTGATCGACTGGATCTTGACTGACCTGGACTGGACTGACTCAACGGACCTGGACTGACCTGGACCGATCTGGACTGACCGGACTGACCTGGACCTGACTGGATCTGACCGACTCACTTGACCTGGATCTGGGATCCACTTGAATCCTGGACCTGATCTGGACCCACCTGACTGGACTGGACCCAATTTGGACTGACCCTTGACTGATCTGACTGACCTGGACTGACCGATCTGGACTGACCTGGACTGACCTTGGACTGACCTGGACTGACCTGGACTGACCTGGACTGACCTGACCGACCTGGACTGGATCTGGACTGACCTGACTGACCTGGACTGGGACCTGGACCGGACCTGGACTGACCTTGGACCGACCTGGACTGACCTGGGACTGGACCTGACCGGACTGGACTGACTGGACTGGATCCACCTTGACTGACCTGACCGATCTGGACTGGATCTGGACTGACCTGGACTGGATCTGGACTTGACTCTGGGACCGACCTGACTGGGATCTGGACTGGACCTGGACTGACCTGGACCGACCTGACTGATCTGGACTGACTCCTGGACTGACTCTGGATCTGACTGACTGACTGACCGACTGGATCTTGACCGGACCTGACTGGACTGGACTCGACCTGACTGGATCTGACCAGACTTGGACTGGATCTGGACTGGACCTTGACCGACTTGACTGGATCTGGACTGACCTGGACCGATCTGGACTGATCTGACTTGACCTGACCGACTGGACCTGGACCGATCTTGACTGGATCTGGACCTGGATCTGGACTGACCTGGACTGACCTTGGACTGGATCTTCGACCTGAATCTTGACTGACCGGATGACTAGACTGACTGACCTGACTGGATCTGGACTGGATCTGGACTGATCTGACTGGACTTGACCGACCTGGACTGGATCTGGACTGACCTGGACTGACTCAACTGACTGGACTGGACTTGACTGGATCTGACTGACCTGGACTGACCTGGACTGGACCTGGGACTGACCTGACTGGATCGACTGATCTGGACTGACCTTGGACTGGACCTGGACTCGGACCTGACTGACCTGATCTGACCTGACCGACTGGATCTGGACTGGACCTGGACTGGACCTGGATCTGACCTGGACTGACCTGACCGATCTGGACTGACCTGACCGACCTTGGACTGACCTGGACCTGACCTGGACCTGACCTGGACTGGATCTGGGACTGACCTGACCGACCTGACCGGACCTGACCGGGACCTTGGACTGACTCCTGGACTAGACCTTGGACTGACCTGACCGACCTGGACTGGACCTGGACTGACCTGGGACTGGATCTGACCGACCTGGACTGGATCTGGACTGACCTGGGACTGACCTTGGACTGGATCTGGACGACCTGACCTGGATCTGGACTGGACCTGGACTGACCTGGACTGGATCTGGACCTGACCTGACTGGACCCTGACTGACCTGGACGAATTGACCTGACTGGATCTGGACTGGATCTGGACTGGATCTGGACTGACCTGGACTGACCTGATCTGGACTTGGATCTGGACCTGGACTGACCTGACCGGATCTGGACTGCACCTGACTGACTGACCTGGACTCGACTTGGGACTGACCTGGACTGACCTGGACCGACCTGGACTGGATCTGGACTGACTGGACTGGATCGACTCTGGATCTGACCGGATCTGGATTGACTGACCTGGATCTGGACTGACCTGGACTGGATCTTGGACTTGACCTGACTGTACCTGAGACTGGATCTGGACCGGACTCCAATTTGGACTGGATCTGACTGGATCTGGATCTGGACCTGGACTGACTCTGACTGGACCTGGACTGACCTGACTGACCTGGACTGACCTGGACTGGATCTGACTGACTTGACTGGATCCTGGACTCGACCTGGACCGGACCTGACCGATCCGGACTGACCTGGACTGGACCGGGACCTGGACCTGGACCTGGATCTGACTCGGACCTGACCGATCTGACCGGGATCTGGACCGACCTGGACTGACCTGGACTTGACCTGGACCTGGACCGACCTGATCTGGACTGACCTGACCGACCTGGACTGACCTGACCGACCTGGACCGACTGACTGGAACCGACTCCTGGACTTGGACCGACTGACTGACTGGACCTGGACTCGACTGACCTGACCGGACCTGGACTTGACCTGGACTCGACTCTGGTACCGATCCTGGGACTGACCTGACCGACCTGGACTGACCTGGACTGGATCTGACTGGACCTGACCGACCTGGACCGATCTGGACTGGACCTGGACTGACCTGACTGATCTGGACTGGATCTGGACTGGATCGACTGGACCTGACCGATCTGGACTGACCTGGACCGGACTTGGACCGGGATCTTGACCGACTCCTGGGACTGACTCCTGGACTGGATCTGACTGGACTCGACTGGATCTGGACCGATCTGGACTGATCGACTGGATCTGGACCTGGACTGACCTTGGACTGGACTGGAACTTGACCTGACTGACTGGACTGGATCTGGACTGACCTGTACTGACTTGGACCGACCTGGACTTGACCTGGACTGGATCTGGACTGACCTGGACTGACCTGACTGGAATCTGACTGACCTGGACTGGATCTGGGACTGGATCTGACTGACCTGGACTGACCTGACTGACCTGGACTGGATCTGGAAATTCGACCTGGACTGGATCTTGACTAGACCTGGACTGACTGGACCTGACCTGACTGACCTGGACTCTGGATCTGGACTGGATCTGACTCGACCTGGACTCGGATCTGGACTGGATCTGGACTTGATCTGGACTGGACTGACTGGGATCTGGATCTGGACTGGACCGACCTGGGACTGACCTGGACCGGACCGACCGACTTGACCGACCTGGACTGACCTGGGACTGACTCTGGACTCGACCTGACCGACCTGACCGTGACCTGACCGACTCGACTGACCTGGACCGACCTGGACTGACCTGGACCGACTGGACCGACTCTGACCAGATCTGACCTGGACCGGACCTTGACCGACCTTGGACTGGATCTGGACTGACCTGGACCTGGACCGACTGGATCTGGACTCGACCTGACTGGATCCTGGACTGACCTTGGGACCTGGACCTGGACTGGATCGATCTGACTGGATCTTGGACTCGGACCTGGACTGGATCTGACCGATCTGGACTGGACCTGACCGGACTGACCTGAACTGGATCTGGACTGACCTTGGACCGATCTGGACCTGACTGACCTGGACTGATCGACTGGGACTGGACCTGGACTGGACCTGGACTGACCTGGACCGACTTGACCATCTGACCTGACCTTGACCGGGATCTGACCTGAACGGACCTGGACTGGACCTTGACCTGACCTGGGACTGACTGACCTGACTGGACGAATTGGACTGGATCTTGGACTGGATCTGGGACTGGACCTGGACTGGAACCTTGGACTGGATCTGGACTGACTGGAAACTGGACTGGATCTGGACTCGACCTGGACTGGACCTGGACTGGATCTGGACCTGGATCTGGACCTGACCTGACCGACCTGGATCTGACCTGACCTGACTCTGGACTGGATCTGGACCGATCTGGACTGACCTGGACTGACCTGGACTGAACTGACTGACCTGACCGGACCCTGGACCGGACCTGGACTGGACCTGACCCGACTCCGACTGATCCCACCGACCTGGATCTGACGGACCTCAATTCGACTGACCTGACCGGACCTGACTTTGGACCGACTGGACTGGACTTGACCGGACTGACCTGGACTGGACCTGGACTGGACCTGACCGACCTGGACCGACCTGGACCGACCTGGACTGACCTGACTGGACCGACCTGACTGACCTGGACTGACTGACCTGGACTGGATCTGGACCGACCTTGGACTGGATCTGGACCGGATCTGACTGGACCTGACTGGATCTGGACTGATCTGGACTGGATCTGACCGATCTGACTGGACCTGGACTGGACCTGGACTGGACTGACCTGACCGGACCTGACCTGGACTTGGACCTGACCTGACTGGATCTGGACTGACCTGACTGACCTGACCGGACTGGACCGGGATCTGGACTGACCTGGACTGGATCTGGACTGACTGACTGGACCTGGACCTGGATCTGGACTTGACCTGGACTGATCTGACTGATCTGGACTGGATCTGGACTGGATCTGGACTGACCTGACTGACCTGGACTGACTGGACTGACCTGGACTGACTGGACTGACCTGACCGGATCTGGACTGGACCTGGACTGATCTGGACTGATCTGGACTGACCTGACTTGGATCTGACCTGGACTGACTGGACCGACCTGGACTGGATCTGGGACTGGATCCTGGACTGACCTGGACTGGATCTGACCTGACCTGGACTGATCTGACCGGACCTGACCGACCTGGACCGACCTGGACCGGATCTGGACTGATCTTGACCTGACCTGACCGGACCTGGACCGACCTGGACCTGGACTGACCTGGACCGACCTGGACTGACCTGGACCTGACCTGACCGATCTGGACTGACCGGATCTGACCGACCTGATCGACTGGATCTGACCGACCTGACCGACTGGGACTGACCTGACTGACTTGACTGGGATCGGACTGACTTGACTGACCTGGGACTGGATCTGGACTGGATCTGGACTGGATCTGACTGACTGACTGACCTGACCGGACCTGGACTGACCTGGACTGGACCTGGACCTGGATCTGGACTGACCTGACTGGACCTGACTGACCTGGACTGGATCTGACTGGATCTGGACTGGACCTGGACTGATCTGGACTGGATCTGACTGATCTGGACTGACCTGGGACTGGACCTGGACTGGATCTGGACTGACCTGACTGGATCTGGACCTGACTGATCTGGACTGACCTGGACTGGATCTGGACCGACCTGGACTGGATCTGGACTGACCTGACTGGATCTGGACTGATCTTGACTGGATCTGACTGGATCTTGACTGGATCTGGACTGGATCTGGACTGACCTGGACTGAACTGACCGACTCTGGGACTGGATCTGGACTGACCTGGACTCGACTTGGACTGGATCTGACCTGGACCTGACCTGACCGACTGGATCTGACCTGGATCTGGACTGACCTGACTGACCTGGACTGGACCTGACCTGGATCTGACTGGATCTGACCGACCTGGACTGACCTGACTGGATCTTGACTGATCTGACCGACTGGATCTGGACTGGATCTGGACTGATCTGACCGGACCTGGACTGACCTGGACTGACCTGGACCGACCTGGACCGATCTTGGACTGACCTGGACTGACTTGACTGGATCTGGACTGACCTGACCGACCTGACTGGATCTGACTGGATCTGGACTGACCTGACCGACCTGGACTGGATCGACCTGACTGGACCTGGACTGACCTGACTGGACTGACCGACTGGACTGGACCTGACCTGACTGGACTGGACCTGGACCTGACCGGATCTGGACTGGACCTGGACTGGACCTGGACTGACCTGGACTGGACCTGGACCGGATCTGGACTGACCTGATCTGACCTGGATCTGGACCGGACTGACCTGGACTGACCTGGACTGGACCTGGACTGGATCCCTGGACTGGATCTGACTGGATCTGACCTGACCTGGACCGACCTGGACTGGATCTTGGACTGACCTGACCGACTGGATCTGGACTGACCTGGACTGACCTGACTGACCTGGACTGACCTGACTGACCTGGACTGGACTGACTGGATCTGGACCGACCTCGACTGACCTGGACTGGACCTGGACTGGATCTGGACCGATCTGGACTGACCTGACTGGACCTGACTGACCTGGACTGACCTGGACTGGATCTGGACTGGATCTGGACTGGATCTGGACTGACCTGGACTGGACTTGACTGGACCTGGACCGACCTGGACTGGATCTGGACTGGACCTGACTGACCTGGACTGACCTGGACTGGACCTGGACTGGATCTGGGACTGACCTGGACTGACCTGACCGGACTGGACTGACCTGGACTGACCTGGACCGACCTGGACCGGACCTGGACCGACTGGATCTGACCTGACTCTGGACTGGATCTGGACTGGATCTGACCGACCTGGACTGACCTGGACTGACCTGGACTGACCTGGACTGACCTGGACTGACCTGACCTGACTGACCTGGACTGGATCTGACCGACCTGGACTGGACTGGATCTTGGACTGACCTGGACTGGACTGGACCTGGACTGGATCTGGACTGGATCTGACTGACTGGACTGGACCTGACTGGATCTGGACTGACCTGACTGACCTGACTGGATCTGGACCGGACCTGGACTGACCTGGACTGGATCTGGGACTGACCTGGACTGGACCTGGACTGGATCTGGACTGGATCTGGACTGGACCTGGACTGGATCTTGACCTGACCTGGACTGACCTGGACTGGATCTGACTGGATCTGGGACTGACCTGGACTGACCTGACTGGACTGGACTGACCTGACTGGATCTGGACTGGATCTGGACTGGACCTGACTGACTGGACTGACCTGGACTTGACCTGGACTGGATCTGGACTGGACCTGGACTGACTGGACTGGACTGGATCTGACTGACCTGACTGGACCTGGACCTGGATCTGACTGACCTGACTGGACCTGGACTGACCTGACCGACTGACCTGGACTGATCTGGACTGACCTGACTGGACCTGGACTGGACCTGACCGACTGACCTGGACCTGATCTGGACTGACCTGACCGGACCTGACCGATCTGGATCGACCTGACTGGACCTGGACTGACCTGGACCGATCTGACTCGATCTGACTGACCTGGACCGACTGGACTGACCTGGACCGACCGACTGACCTGGACTGGACCTGGACTGGACCTGACTGGATCTGGACTGGATCTGGACTGGACCTGACCGACCTGGACTGACCTGGACTGGATCTGGACCGATCTGACTGGATCTGACTGACTTGGACTGACCTGGACTGGATCTGACTGACCTGACTGGACCTGGACTGGACCTGACTGACCTGGACCGACTGGACCTGACCGGATCTGGACTGATCTGGACTGGATCTGACTGACCTGACCGGACCGACCTGGATCTGACCTGGACTGACCTGGACTGGATCTGACTGGATCTGACTGGATCTGGACTGACCTGACTGGATCTGGACTGGACCGATCGATCTGGACTGGATCTGGACTGGACTGACTGACCTGACCTGACCGACCTGGACTGACCGACTGGATCTGGACTGGATCTGACTGACCTGGACTGGATCTGGACTGGATCTGGACTGGACCTGACTGACCTGGACTGACTTGACTGACCTGGACTGACCTGACCGGACCTGACTGACCTGGACTGACCTGGACTGGATCTGGACGGACCTGACTGGACCTGGACTGGATCTTGGACTGACCTGGACTGGACCTGGACTGGATCTGATCGACCTGGACCGGACTCGGACTGGACTGACCTTGGACTGGATCTGGACTGACCTGACTGGACCTGATCTGACTGACTGGACCTGGACTGGACCTGACTGACCTGGACTGGACCTGACTGGATCTGGACTGACCTGGGACTGGATCTGACTGACCTTGGACTGGACCTGGACTGGACCTGGACTGACCTGACTGACCTGGACTGGATCTGGACTGACCTGGACTGATCTGGACTTGGACCTGGGCCTGACTGACTGGACTGACCTGGACCGACCTGGACTGGACCTGGACTGACCTGATCTGACCTGGACTGACTCTGACTGACTGGACTGACTGGATCTGACTGGATCTGACTGGACCTGGACTGGACCTGGACCGGATCTGACTGACTGGACTGACCTGACTGGACTGGACTGACTGACTTGGACTGACCTGGACTGACTGGACTGGATCTGGACTGGATCTGGACCGACCTGGACTGACCTGACCTGGACCTGGACTGACTGGACTGGACCGACCTGACCTGACTGGATCTGGACTGGATCTGATCAGGATCTGTACTCCTGACCTGACTGACCGGATCTGACCTGACCTGACTGACCTGGATCTGGACTGGATCTGGACCGATCTGACTGGACTGGATCTGGACCGACTTGACTGGACCTGGATCACCGGACCTCGACTGGATCTGACCGGACTTGGACTGACTCTGGACTGGACCTGGACTGGACCTGGACTGACCTGGACTGACCTGACTCGGACCTGACTGGATCTGGACTGACCTGGACTGGACTGGACTGACCTGGACTGGATCTGGACTGACCTGGACTGACTTGGACTGGACTGGACTCGACCTGGATCACCGACCTGACTGACCCTTGGACTGGACCTGGACTCTGACTGACCTGACTGGATCTGACCGACCTGGACTGGATCTTGGACTGACCTGGACTGGATCTGGACTGGACGGACTGACCTGGACTGGACTGACTGGATCTGGACTGACTTGACCTGGATCTGACTGATCTGGACTGGATCTTGGACTGACTTGGACTCGATCTGGACCGGATCTGGACTGGCCTGACTGACTTGACTGGATCTGGACCTGACTGGGATCTGGACTGACCTGGACTGGATCTGACTGACCTGGACTGACCTGGACTGGATCTGGACCGGACCTGGACTGACCTGACTGACCTTGACTGGACTGACTGACCTGGACTGGATCTGACCGACCTGACTGGATCTGGACTGAACCAGACTGGACCGACTGGACTGACTGGATCTGGACTGGACCTGGACTGACCTGGACTGACCTGGACTGGATCTGACTGGATCTGGACTGACCTGACTGGATCTGGACTGGATCTGGACTGACCTGGACTGGATCTGACTGACCTGGACTGGATCTGGACTGGGCCTGGACTGACCTGGACCGAACCTGGACTGGATCTGACTGGATCTGGACTGGATCTGGACTGACCTGACTGATCTGGATCTGACTGACCTGACCGACCTGGACTGGATCTGGACTGACCTGGACTGGATCTGGACTGGACTCTGGACTGACCTGGACTGACCTGGACTGACCTGGACTGATCTGGACTGACCTGACTGGAACCTGACCGGACCTGGACTGGATCTGACCTGGACCTGGACTGACCTGGACTGATCTGACCTGGACTGGACTGGACTGGACTGACTCCGACTGACTGGACTGACCGACTGGATCTGGACTGGATCTGGACCGACCTGGACTGGACTGGACTGACCTGACTGGACCTGGACTGGACCTGGACCGATCTGACTGACCTGGACCGACCTGGACTGACCTGACTGAAACTGGACTGACTGGACTGGATCTGGACTGATCTGGACTGGACCTGACTGGACTGACCTGGACTGGATCTGGACTGACCTCTTGACCTGGACTGGACCTGGACTGACCTGGACTGGATCTGGACTGGATCTGGACTGATCTGGACTGGATCTGGACTGGACCTGGACTGAACCTGGACTGTACCTGGACTGAACCTGACTGAACCCGACTGGATCTGACTGACCTGGACTGACCTGGACTGGACCTGACTGGACCTGACTGGACCTGGACTGACCTTGAACTCTGGACTGGAACTGACTGACCTGGACTGACCTGACCTGACTGGACTGACTGGATCTGGACTGGACCTTGGACTGGACCTGGACTCGACCTGGACTGGACCTGGACTGGATCTTGACTGGACCTTGGACTGACCTGGACTGATCTGGACTGGACCTGGACTGGATCTGGACTGGATCTGGACTGGATCTGGACTGACCTGGACTGGATCTGGACTGACCTGGACTGACCTGGACTGGACTCCCTGGACCTGACCGATCTGGACTGACCTGGACTGACTTGACCGACCTGGACTGACCTGACCGATCTTGGACTGGATCCTGACCTGGACTGGATCTGACCTGACTGACTGGACCTGACTGGACCTGGACTGGACCTTGACCGATCTGGACTGACCTGGACTGGATCTGACTGACCTGGACTGATCTGGGACTGGATCTGACTGACCTGACTGATCTGGACTGACCTGGACTGGATCTTGACTGTATCTGGACTGATCTGACTGACCTGACTCTGGACTGACTGGATCTGGACTGACCTGGACTGGATCTGGACTGGCCTGACTGACCTGGACTGACTGGACTGACCTGACCGACCTGACTGGATCTGACTGGATCCTGGACTGACTCTGACTGGATCTGACTGACCTGGACTGACTCTGGACTGACTGGATCTGACTTGACCTGACTGGATCTGGACCGCATCTGACTGGAATCCTGACTGGATCTGGACTGACTGGACTGACCGATCTGAACTGACCTGGACTGAACCTGAACTGACCTGACTGGATCTGGATCAGACCTGGACCGGATCCTGACCTGGATCTGGACTGACTGGACTGGATCTGACTGACCTGGACTGACCTGACTGGACTTGGACTGACCTGACTGGATCTGGACTGACTTGGACTGGATCTGGACTGGATCTGGACTGACCTGACTGCCGATCTGGACTGACTTGGACTGGACCTGGTCTGACCTGGACCGACCTGGACTGGATCTGGACTGACTCACTGGACTGGATCTGACTGACCTGGACTGGATCTTGACTGGATCTGACTGACCTGACTGACCTGGACTGACCTGGACTGGACCTGGACTGACCTGGACTGGATCTGGACTGATCTGACTGGACCTGGACTGACCTGACTGACCTGACCGACCTGGACTGACCTGACCGATCTGGACTGGACCTGGACTGGACTTGACCGACCTGGACTGGACCTGGACTGACCTGACTGACCTGGACTGGATCTGGACTGGACCTGACCGGACCTGGACTGACCTGGACTGGATCTGACCGACCTGGACTGGACTGGACTGACTGACCGATCTGGACTGACCTGGACTGACCTGAACCTGACTGGAACCTGACTGAATCTGACTGGATCTGGACTGACCTGGACTGGCCTGGACTGGGCCTGGACTGAACCTGACTGGACTGATCTGACCTGGACTGGACTGACTGACCTGGACTTGGACTGGCTCTGACTGGGCCTGGACTGACCGATCTGGACTGGAACCGATCTGACTGGAACCTGACTGACCTGGACTGGATCTGGACCGATCTGGACTTGGACTGGACTGACTGACTGACTGGATCTGGACTGACCTGACTGGATCTGGACTGACCTGGACTGGATCTGGACTGATCTGACTGGATCTGGACTGGATCTGACTGATCTGGACTGACCTGGACTGGATCTGGACTGACCTGACTGATCTGGACTGGATCTTGACCGGACCTGACTGGATCTGGACTGGATCTGGACTGGACCTGGACTGATCTGGACTGGATCTGGACTGGATCTGACTGACTGACTGGATCTGGGACTGGACCTGGACTGATCTGGACTGGATCTGGACTGACCTGACTGGACTGACCTGGACTGGATCTGGACTGGACCTGGACTGACCTGGACCGAACCTTGATCGGAACCGGACTGACTTGAACTGGATCTTGGACTCAGCCTGACTGGGCCTGACCGAACCTGACTGGAACTAGACTGGATCTGGACTGACTTGGACCGACCTGACTGGACCTGACCAGGATCTGGACTGATCGGACTGGGGCCTGACTGGATCTGGACTGAACCTAGACTGGACCTGGACTGGAACTTGACTGGATCTGACTGGAACCTGGACTGACCTGACTGACCTGACTGACCTGGACTGACCTGGACTGGACCTGGACTGACCTGGACTGGATCTGACCGACTGGACTTGACCTGGACTGGACCTGGACTGACCTGGACTGGATCTGGACTGACCTGGACCGATCTGGACTGACCTGGACTGGATCTGACCGACCTGACTGATCTGGACTGGATCTGACCGACTTGGATCTGGACTGACCTGGACTGACTTGACTGATCTGGACTGATCTGGACTGACCTGGACTGATCTGACTGACCTGGACTGGACCTGGACTGACCTGGACTGGATCTGGACTGATCTGACTGGACCTGACTGACCTGGACTGATCTGGACCGGACCTGGATCTGACTGGACTGTACCTGACTGGATCTTGGACTGGGCCTGGACTGGATCTGGACTGGATCTGACTGGCCTGGACTGGGCCTGACTGAACCTGGACTGGAACTGACTGGAACTGACTGACCTGACTGGATCGACTGACCTGACTGGATCTGGACTGACCTTGGACTCGACTCTGGATCTGACGGACTTGACTGGACTGGACTGACTTGGACTGGATCTGGACTGGATCTGGACTGGATCTGACTGACTTGGACTGATTTGGACTGACTGATTGGATTTGGATTGGATTTGGATTGGATTTGAATTGGATTTGGATTGGATTTGAATTGGACTTCGATTGGATTTTTATCAGATTTGTAT
>NW_026943120.1:34396-67260 GCF_024139115.2 Armigeres subalbatus
AAGTCATTATCAATGTGCGGACTGACAGATCGATTGGGGGAAATTAGGTGTGCTAACTAGTGCAATGGGTTGTCGTTGAGGTTTCGGTAATAAGTGTGTACATATTGGGGCAATTCTTGAAATATCTAGTAATAAAACATCATACATCATAATAAAATAAAATGAATAAAATGAAATCGTATGTTAGAACCTATACCGACTTATTCATGAAAGTTGTCAGGCAGGACAACCCACCCACTCCACGTCACAGAAAAAGTTTCTCAAAGACACTTTCTCGGGAAATGAACATGAGTGACATATTGATTGGTGCTGTAATGGCTCGTTGCTCTGATTCCTTGTCCTGAATTTCAGCTAAAAATGTAATTGAGCCCGGGAAATCCTGGGATGCCGGGAATTTAAAGTATATTTGAAAACGTCCAATTTAACACTGTCAACTAAAAAGCATTGACGTAGATTTGGTGAAGACACTTTTTGAGAAACTTTACAATTTATATTTTTTGTGTTGAAAAATTCCGTATCAGGTGATTCGATTAGACTTGCAGTCAAATGTAGGATTACCAATCCGGAGATGGCAAGTTCAATTATCGGTCCGGCCTAGGATGTTTTCGGATGGGAAACATTCTCGGCATCCTGGGCATAGTGTAGCCATTATACTTGCCACACAAGATACATACTCATGCAGAGGAGGACATAGAGAAGCTTTTAATTAATAACTGAGTGTAGTAGATAAGATCAGGTCTATAAAATATCGAAAAAAGTTGTCCACTCTACTGCAATCAGTAAATTTCTTATTATAGTATACTCTCTTGTTGTGTGTTTATTTTTAATGTGTAGCGAGCTACCTTGGTTTTAAGACATATTGATTCAAACTATCACGAAAACATTTCGGAATGATCGTGTCAAAAAACGAAGTGCGAATCAGTTTGCTGAGTATTGTTGCGACGAACGGACGAGTCTAGAAACCTCGTCTGGGTCACGACACTGAGGAAATGCTAAATGAAGATAATGCTAAGTTGAAAAGCAGACCAAGTTCCAGTCCAGTTGGAATGTAGAGCCATAAAAGAAGCCAGAAAAAACTGCTTTCTTACGAAATGAAACGGAATTCCGCGGAAATTTGTAACAAATTTCAACCAACGGAAAACATCATCTAATTAAAATGTTTGGGTGCGCCGCTGAATAAAACCATAAAGTTTGCATTCAAGATTATAAGATACTAGCAGAGCCGTCGAACTTCGTATCACCTAAAATTGATAAGATATAAGGTACCCCGGGGCAAGTGGGACCTAAAAAACGCTAGTTCAGCAAAATCGCTAACACATACTTATAGGTATATAGTACCTATATAGGTATATAGGTACCTATAGAAAACAGGGTATTTCGGGACATTAACCACGGATACATCATTAAGGAGCCCTCCTTAGCCGTGCGGTAAGACGCGCGGCTACAAAGCAAGACCATGCTGAGGGTGGCTGGGTTCGATTCCCGGTGCCGGTCTAGGCAATTTTCGGATTGGAAATTGTCTCGACTTCCCTGGGCATAAAAGTATCATCGTGCCAGCCTCATGATATACGAATGCAAAAATGGTAACCTGGCTAAGAAACCTCGCAGTTAAAAACTGTGGAAGTGCTTAATGAACACTAAGCTGCGAGGCGGCTCTGTCCCAGTGTGGGGATGTAATGCCAAGAAGAAGAAGAAGAAGAAGACATCATTAAATCCATCCGTTGTTGAAGTGTAGACGTAGTGTAAGCCATTTATTCAGCATACAATGTTAGCAGATATAAAACCCAGATTAATCCACCTAGCGGTGATGGTGCCTTTCTCGTTCGTTCAAAAGGTTTGGAAAAATCTAAAATAACTCCAATATGTGGATTGGTCTTATTTTTCATAATTGTTTATATGCATAAAAAGAATTCTCGCCAAGCACAATTTGTTGCAAACAAATCGGATTAGCATAAGAGCAAAAAATGGCATTTTATTTTGTAGTTTTAAAATTAGTATTTTCGCCATAACTTTTGACCCAATTGTACGATCCGTCCAAGTTTCTACAGGAAACAATGGGGCAAGATTCAGCGTCGAATGCAATCTGTTGCGAGCGACCTGAGAAGCACACAGATTGCACATCAATCACAGTAACTTATATATGACCGGATTCAGTCACTATATGGTTACTGCAACCAGATTTGTTGAACTTGTGTTGCTTGGGGAATAGATGAAGTCTAAGTGCTAAAAAAATGAGCTAGACTTTTTTGAACTCTTTTTCACAATAAATAGTAATTTGACCAGAACATCTAAGCCCATAGTCCGATCTGGACAATGCTGGACATTCTGCGTCGAATGAAATTTAATGCGAGCAAATCGGTTGAGGAAGAGTGCCTGAAAAATAAGTGACATTTTTTTTAGCGATTTTTCCATAAAAAAAATGGTATAATTTTCAATATGAAACAACGGGACAGGATTCTACGTCGAATGCAACTTGTTGTGAGCAAATCGGTTGAGGATAAGTGCCCGACATTTTTTACACGATTTTTTCGTATGATTTTGTATTTTGGCCATAACTTTTGATCCCATAGTCCGATCTGGCCAATTTCAAATAGGAAATAATAAGACAGGATTCTGCGTCGAATACAACTTGTTGCGAGTAAATCGGTTGAGGATAAGTGCCCGAAAGATGAGTGACATTTTTTACACGATTTTTTCGTATGAATTTGTATTTTGGCCATAACTTTCGATCCCATAGTCCGATCTGGCCAATTTCAAATAGGAAACAACGGGACAGGATTCTACGTCGAATGCAACTTGTTGTGAGCAAATCGGTTAAGGATAAGTGCCCGAAAAATGAGTGACATTTTTTACACGATTTTTTCGTATGATTTTGTATTTTGGCCATAACTTTTGATCCCATAGTCCGATCTAGCCAATTTCAAATAGGAAACAATGGGACAGGATTCTACGTCGAATGCAGCTTGTTGTGAGCAAATCGGTTGAGGATAAGTGCCCGAAAAATGAGTGACATTTTTTACACGATTTTTTCGTATGATTTTGTATTTTGGCCATAACTTTTGATCCCATAGTCCGATCTAGCCAATTTCAAATAGGAAACAATGGGACAGGATTCTACGTCGAATGCAGCTTGTTGTGAGCAAATCGGTTGAGGATAAGTGCCCGAAAGATGAGTGACATTTTTTACGCGATTTTTACGTATGAATTTGTATTTTGGCCATAACTTTTGATCCCATAGTCCGATCTGGCTAATTTCAAATAGGAAACAATGAGACAGGATTCTGCGTCGAATGCAACTTGTTGCAAGCAAATCGGTTGAGGATAAGTGCCCGAAAAATGAGTGACATTTTTGAGTAGTTTTGCACACACACCCACACACACACACACACACACACACACACACACACACACACACACACACACAGTCACACACACACACACACACAGACATCACCTCAATTCGTCGAACTGAGTCGATTGGTATATAACACTATGGGTCTCCGGGCCTTCTATAAAAAGTTTGTTTTTGGAGCGATCATATAGCCTTTACCGTATACTTAGTATACGAGAAAGGCAAAAACCAAGACAACAGCCGGTTTACTGTTTTATTGTCTGTTGTCTGGCTTTACATTAGTTTACTTTCTTACCAAATGTGTAAGATGGAAGAGATAAGCAAATCTTTGTTCACTTTTCGAATGAATGTTTCTCTGTTTAACACAAATTATTACATAAATTCAAACTTCAAAAGGAACGTTTTTATTCAGGTGGTGTTGTAAATTTGTAACAGAACGAAATGGCCAATTTGTGTCTTAAGCACTTTATTTATCTGAAGATCGGTTAATCTGATGCGAAGTTGAAAAATAACAAACACAAGACAAAACCTGTAGATTAGGGTGTCCCAAAAAAATCGATGTTCGAAAAGTCATGGTGCTCAACCCTGAAATGAAAGATATACCTGTCTGGATAATTTTTGTAGAACAAACCGAATTTCTAAAAAATCGTTTAGAGGTCGCGCTAGATCGATTTTTGAAAAATGACCTTTTTTAGGTAAAAAAATCAAATATTGGGTCCTTTCACAATTTTTTTGAGGATCACCCATTCGTTTTATATTTTTTTATTTTTCTGTGGATCTTTGCCCATTGTCTCCATGAATTAGTTTTTGGTATTATGTGTTTTTACAGTCTGCAGAACTTTTTAAATATCGAAAAAAGCACATTTTTTTGACTAATTTTCGAAGTTATTTCATTCTCACACAAAAAATATTTTTTTCTCATTCAGAAAAACCTACATACTACAAAGAGCTATTTATAAGGAGTATTTTTATAAAAAAAAGATCCAAGAAATGTTGTTCTGGGGCTGAGATATAGCAGTTTTAGTAACTAGTCAAAAAGTGTTCAAATTCGGTACTTTTTCTTTACATGTTATAATTTCATCAAGATTGCACCAATATTTTAATTTAAATTAAAAACAATTAAAAAGCAAATAAATGGGAATATTTTCTAGGTAACAAAGCTTTTCTTTCCAATGGAGTTCGTTACCTGAATTACAGGGTTTGGTCGGAGTATATGGATGGAGCCAGTTATAAAATTATATCACACCCAACAGTTAATATGTAGCAATATACAAGTAATTAGGTTTACTATGATCTCTTTATTAGTTTTGATTCAATCATAGGATGCTTTTCACGGTATATAAAAAACAAGGCAGGCTCAGTACGTATATAAACATTCAGTTTGAACGTAAACATGTGTCGTCACTACTATTATCGCACAAGTTGAACTGAGACGATGCTCTGCGGTCTCAGCATGCTTGATTTTGTACTCTAACATGTGGCGCATATTTCACTTGAAGTGTCATTTTTTCGTTTTTACTTCAAGTTTATTCCATTTTTACTTTTGCAATATCTCAAGTGAACTCATGGAAAAGCTGTCGAACTGATACGACGAAAAAAAATGTTTGACTGTCATATGACATATCAAAAGCATCACGGTATACAGACAACAAGGTAGACTCGTAAGAAAAGTGACACGTCAAGAGTGACGCATATTTCATCGCCACATGTTAGAGTACAGAAGTAAGCATGCTGAGACCGTAGAGCATCATCTCAATTCAGCTTGTGCGAAGATAGTAGTGACGACACATGTTTACGTTCAAACTGAATGTTTACATACGTGCTGAGCCTGCCTTGTTTTTTATATACCGTGAAAAGCATCCTATGATTGAATCAAAACTAATAAAGAGATCATAGTAAACCTAATTACTTGTATATTTCTACATATTAACTGTATTGGTGCAATCTTGATGAAATTATAACATGTAAAGAAAAAGTACCGAATTTGTACATTTTTTGACTATTTACTAAAACTGCTATATCTCAGCCCCAGAACAACATTTCTTGGATCTTTTTTTATGAAAATACTCCTTATAAATAGCTCTTTGTAGTATGTAAGTTTTTCTGAATGAGAAAAAAATATGTTTTGTGTGAGAATGAAATAACTTCGAAAATTAGTCAAAAAAATGTGCTTTTTACTTTTTACATAATACCAAAACCTAATTCATGGAGACAATGGGCAAAGATCCACAGAAAAATAAAAAAATATAAAACGAATGGGTGATCCTCAAAAAAATTGTGGAAGGACCCAATATTTGATTTTTTACCTAAAAAAGGTAATTTTTCAAAAATCGATCTAGCGCGACCTCTAAACGATTTTTTAGAAATTCGGTTTGTTCTACAAAAAATATCCAGACAGGTATATCTTTCATTTCAGGGTTGAGCACCATGACTTTTCGAACATCGATTTTTTTTGGAACACCCTACTGTTGATCTATTGTAGAATAAATAGATTGTTTGCACTGTAAACGGAAAATTTTGCATAGTTATAACCATTGCTCTTTTCCATTAGGGAGATGATTTTCAGAAAGTAAAATGCACATTTGGTAAATCAACTGTACACTACTTCTTAACAACTAAACCAACGATATCAACTGCATTTGATTCAGATCAATATGATATATGAATGTCGAAGTTATTTTTCACTAGACAACAATCTAAAAACAGGTAAAATGGCTCTATCGAAAATGTTGTTCAAATATGTCCCACTTTCCCCATGTATGTTAAAAATCAAGGGAAAATGAAAATAGCAGATTTTGGCTTTAATCAAAACTTTGAAATCGTTTTTGATGTCACACAATTATTTAATTGCTCAAAACATTCACTTTTCACATCAATGATGAATTTAGAAACGACTATTTTATTGGAAATCCATTGAATTAAAATAAAAGTAGTAAATTTTGCCAGTAGTTAAAAGTCATGATTAAACGATACCATTAGTATGGTGCCGCAAATGGTTTTGATTCCATTTTTTTGTGTTAGGCGACATCGTTGATAATTCTGCTTCATCTTTCTAGAACATTGTTACCATTAAAAACGTTCACCTATTTATCGGCAGCCATAGTACCCACTTACTCCGTATTTTCACTTGCCCCGGGGTACCTTAGTATTTTTTGTTTTGTATTTACAATTTATGTTTCAACATCTGTTCTGCGATTCGATTTTATCAAACCCTTCAGAATGTTATGCAGAAATTTGTAAATTGCGTCAACGTCAGTTCAGTCGAGCTTGCATTTTTAACATGAGCAGAATATTGGAACGTTTTATATTTTTCACGAAAACTGCCATGAAATCGGTTCTGAGCGAAGTGGCCATAGTTATACTTTTTCAAATATGTCAATATGGGTATCAACCCGGGCAGAAGCCATGAACAGAATAACAAAGCATGATATGGAATTGATTGGTATAAGAGATAAAAGAACAGGCAACAATATCAAAAATTTGCACCGAAATATCATTTAAATATCAATATATGCTTTGGATAAGAACAAACTAATGGCACATGATATTGATCACTTATTACAAATAGCATAACTTGATCTTCCCATGATATTTTAGTGCAAAAATTTGATATTATTGTCTGATCTTTTATCTCTTATATCAATCATGTCCATATCTTATTTTGTTATCTTATCAACATTTGATATTATTGAGCTATTTTCGTCTACTCGGGAAACTTCATGTTTTTAAAGGCCATAACAATTTAAATACTTCTGGTGTAGCAGAAAATGATCTAAAATGCACTCATGGCGAAAAATAGCCTCGGAAGTTGTTTACACTGCATTTCGAAGTGAATCTTTTGAACGGAAAATTCTTTTGAACATATATGTTCAAATCTACGGAATTTTTCCAAAATTTGTTTACCAAGTTACCTGTATTTTTTTTAAATTTTTCTCGAAAAATATTTTTCATTTCAACGGTAATTTTTTTAACCGATTCGGTACGGATTTTTTTTTCACCTTATTTCTACATAAATTTTGGACGTTCCGCTTCAAAAACGGATGCAAACCATATAAAAGTAGAAATATGGGAGAAAATATTTTTTTGAGATATTCTAGGGCTTCCAAACCTTTCTTGAGTTCATATCTTGATGTATCTATGTAAACAACCAAGCGTTCACGGGATTTAATTCCTCATTTGAAGTTGCCAAAGCTACTTGAGACATTATTACACTATTTTTTATGAAATCGCAGTGATATCAGAACATCTACGGTACTCCAAACTATTCTTGAGTTTATATCTTGAAGGTCTACAATATCAACAGAAAGATTCTTAGGTTCCCCGATCTTTTGTGTTAGTTGGAGAAGCTCCATGAGACATCATTACACTAGTACATACAATTCACAACATTCCCAGAATATCTACGGTACTCCAAACCATCCTTAAGTTCAGATATTGGAGGTCTACAAGACCAGCAGAGTGATTCATAGGCCTTAGAGCTTGTTTGTTAGTTGGAGAAACCTTATGGAAAATCATTGCATCATTATATAAACATCACAGTATTCCCAAAACAATTACGGACCTCTAGATTAATCTTCAGTGTGAAGCTTGAAGGTAAACAAAAGCAGCAGAGTGATGCACAGTTTCCCAAACTTGCTTGTTAGTGGAAATAGCTCCAATGGACATCATTACACAGTACGTGATTGCGAAATTTTTTTTTATTATGATCACGAACTTCGCATTCTCATTTTTTTCGCTCATGTATCGTCTATTGTGTTTTTGAATGAAACTTGATCTTGCACGGCGTCTCTTGATGATCGTTGCTATTCTATAATTGGAGTCCAAGCCATAGAATTAGAGTAAGAATTATATGTAATGGCTGAAACATTTAGCTAAAGAAAACTATCTTTCAGTTCTTATGCAACCATTTGGTGTGATTCTGCGTGATTTTCAACAGAAGGCGCTTTAGCAAAACTTTCATTTTAGTTATGAAATCATAAAATACAATCAAATTCGAATCAAAACGTTAAATTCTGGTGTACCGACTGAAAACATGCGGCACCTTGGAGTTATCTTTTTGGAAGCAGTGTACCAAAGGGTTTCCAATAGGCGTAGGATTACCAATCTGGAGATGGCGAGTTCGATTCTCGGTCCGGTCTAGTTGTTTTCGGGTTGGAAACATTCTCGACTCCCTGGGCATAGTGTATCCATTGTACTTGCCGCACGAGATACATACTCATGCAATGGCGAGCATAGCAAAGCTTTCAATTAATAACTGAGGAAATGCCAATAGATTTCTAAGTTTGAAAGCCAAGTTCCACTTGGAATGTAGAGCCATGGAATAAGAAGTACTGAAAGCTACCATTAGCTAAGTTTCTCAACAATAAACTTCTTCATCGAAAAAACAACTTGCATTGTAGTCATCATGCCCCAACTTCTGCCGAAAACGCAGAAGTTGTGAGTTCAATCCCAGGCTCGTTCCATTACTCCTAATTTGTATTTTTCCATATATTTCTCATCTTCTAGCAATCGCTAATTTGTATATTTCCATATATGCCAAATAGAACTGGAAATGAACATTCATACCGTTACCATCTTTTATCCTATACTAGTTGTAGCGGGTAACTGTTAGAATTCGAAATAAGCGAAAAAGTTCGTTTCTGTATCCAATTAGGATACCCCACCCTTTCATTACTATCACATTGGCAACCCGTTGAACAAGACAAACATCTGCCATAGAACCTAACCTCCCAGATTCCAATAAAATTCCGCATGAACTCGTGGAGAATGCAAAGGTGTTCTCGGCTTGCAGTGGGCGAGTGATTGCATAATTAATTTCTGCTCATCCCAAGCTCATGCTCAATAAACTCTTTCATTGAAAACATATTTGATAGGCGTACTGGTAACTAGTAAGTGTTATCAAATATTTTTTCGTGAGATGTTCCTATTTTTTATGTTAGGGGGTCATTCACAAAGTTCGTCACATACTTACGGGAAGAGGGGGGTCTGAGCAGCGTAACGATAAATACAAAAAAACAAGAGGTTCAATACAAAAAGTTTGTATTTGTAGAAGAGGAGAGGGGGTTGAAAGTGTTTTTTTTTTGTGCGACGTACTTTTTGGAACTTTCCTAGATGTCTCTCGCCATACAATTTTGTAGCGGCAACATCATGCTGCTCTCCACGCATATACGTTAGCGCCTGGATGTTGGCAGCGGCGGGTAATAAACCAACCACTACTGGTGATTCATTAGTTCTAAACGACAGTCAGTCGTATTGCGGATAAACAGCTGTGCAGTCAAAATGGAAACTAGTGACCGGAAACGCAAAGCATTACCGTTGGAAGAATCAATAGTGGATTCGACGGGGGAAGATACGGACGAAGAAGATCTGAATGATAGTTTTTCTGAATCAGATGATACTAGTTCCGAGGCAGAGGAAATTGATATATGTGATGCAGATCATGCTTCGTAAGATATGCAAAAAGCCTTTATGGTGGGACTTGGCATGACTTTTTTATTTTACTTACAGTGCAGCCGAAGAGGTGGACGAAGACATTGAGAAATTTGACACGTCCTCGTGGAGTTCAACCTTCAAAAACTTCAGTCCCCTAAGACGATCCCCACTAGTGCGTAAATAAAGCCAAAATAGCAACCTCTATCATGACGCGAACTCGCACCGGTCGTTGGTAAACGGGTTTGGGAAATGTAAACGCAACTTTCGGTGAATAGCGAGTTAGCAAATTTGGCGACCCGCTCCAACCGTTGCCAAAGCATCAAACGGAAATAAAGAGTAACGCATAAATAAAAAATGTGACGCCTTCTGAAAAATTGTTCGGTTATTCATCATCAAAACCATTGGGATGGAGGTCAGTTTAGTTTGGATTTCAACTGATTGGCGGCGCTAGTGGATATGAAATAACCTGATAGGTTAGATATCTCGAAATCTGGAATTTTTAGAATATTGGCGTCTTCTACAAAGTTGTTCGGGAGGGCATGACAGAAACAAGTTTAATTTGAAATACAACCGTTTGGCGGCGCTAGTGAATTGGAAATAACCTGATAGGTCAGGTATCTCAAAATATGTAATTTTTAGAATATTGCCGCCTTCTACAAAGTTGTTCGGGTGGTCTAAACCATTATGACCAACGCAGGTTTAAGAAATAACCTGCTAGGTTAGATATTTCGAAAACTGAAATTTTTAGAATATTGCCGTATTCCACAAAGTTGTTCGGGTGGTGAAAAACGTTATGATGCAAGCAAGTTTAGTTTTAAACACAATCGCTTAGCGGCGCTTTTTTTTTTTATCTTTCGTTTATTTGGAAGGCTCATTTGCCGTGAAGCGTTACGGAGCCGAAATCAAGTTTAACAATACATTTCTTGATTCTTATACATAGTGTTAGTTTTGGGGAACCGAAAGACTCGCAGTTTAGTCGAGGTTAGGGAATACAATAATACAGTAGGAAAGGAAAGGATTTTAGGGTGCTTAAGTAATTACTATGCTGATGTTCACAAAGTTGACATTCCTCGCATTTTTACATCTGTAACGGGACAAACAAACTTTTTTTGGGAAACAACGACGAGAGGAAGACATACGGAAGGGATTAACGACAGACATGGAAATGTACAACAAGAGGAAGACATTCGATATGGGGTACGACAGACAAGGGAATGGGCAGGCAATGATTACAGTTTTACATCAGCAACTTTCAAAAATTGGTGGACCAGGGACATGTACTCGAGATCAAGGCCCGACAACACTTCCCTAATAGGCTTTGGTTGTTTTCCTCCTTTCCTCCTTGGACCCGGAGATGTTTAGTTAGCGCAGATCTGGGGCCACGATGCTCCTCGCACGCCCACACGACATGATCGATGTCCTGATAATCCTCGCCGCAAACACAGAGATTTCCTTCCGAGAGCCCCACTCTGAAAAGATGTGCATTTAGAGTGTAGTGATTGGACATTAGACGACACATGGTTCGAATGAAGTCTCGTCCCATATTCATTTTTTTGAACCATGGACGCTTCGACACCTGCGGGCGAATTGAATACAGCCATCTATCCAACTCCCCATTTGTCCATTTCTGTTGCCAGCTGTTCAAGGTTTCCTGACGAACTAATGTGAAAAATTCATCGAAGGTGATTTTCCGATCGTAAATATCACCTTCCATAGCGCCCACCTTAGCCAAAGAGTCCGCTTTCTCATTTCCCGGGATCGAGCAATGAGAAGGGACCCAAGCCATGGTGATTGTGTATGACCGTTGTGATAAGGCACTCAAAGCTTTCCGTATCCCATTTAGAAGATACGCTGAGTGCTTAACCGGTTTCATTGACCGAACAGCCTCCAAGGAACTTAGACTGTCGGTGAAGATGAAAAAGTGGTCAGGAGGTAGGTATGCGATTTGCTCGAGTGAATAGTGTATAGCTGCTAGCTCAGCAGTATACACGGAACAAGGCTCTTTGAGCTTAAAGTAGGCGCTATGAAAAACACGTTAGCACGATTGGTATCTACCGAAGAAGGGCTTACCTCCAGCGTTATGTACCAGTGGTAAATACTCATGAATCGAGATTGAGTGTTTTGTTCGAGCAGCTTCTCGAAGTTATCAATGACCAATGGATTGAGAACCTCACAGCGGATGAGGAACCGGAGCGATAATTCCGCGAAACGATCTGTAAGTGGCAGTACTCCCGCAAGTACTTCCAAGCTCATTGTATGTGTCGAATTCATACATCCTAACGCGATACGGAGACAGCGGTACTGAATCCTTTGAAGCTTCAGCATGTGTGTTTTAGCCGCGGACTGGAAGCAGAAACTACCGTATTCGAGGACCGACAAAATGGTTGATCTATACAACGTCATAAGATCTTCGGGATGCGCTCCCCACCATGTTCCGGTTATTGATCGCATGAAGTTGATCCGTTTCTGGCATTTTTGTGTCAGATACACAATGTGCTTCCCGAAGGTACATTTCGAGTCGAACCAGACCCCGAGGTATTTAGAAGACATGCTATGAGTGATTGTCTTACCCATCAGTTGGAGCAGGAACTTTGCCGGCTTATGTTTTTTTGAAAAGACAACCATCTCAGTTTTCTCCGGAGAGAATTCGATACCCAGCTTCGTAGCCCAAGTGGACAAATTGTCCAGAGTATCTTGCAACGGTCCTTGCAGATCAACCGATGTTGGCCCCGAAACGGATACAACACAATCATCTGCAAGCTGTCTCAACGAGCAATTTGGCATGAGACATTCATCAATGTCTCTGACGTAAAAATTGTAAAGAAGGGGGCTCAAACATGAGCCCTGGGGGAGACCCATGTAGCTAATTCGTGAAGTTGCCGAGTCACCATGAGAAAAACTCATACGCTTCTCTGACAACAAATTGTACAAATAGTTGTTCAAAATTGGTGAAAGTCCACACTCGTGGAGTTTGTCAGATAAGACATCGACGCAAACTGAATCAAAAGCCCCCTTAAGGTGAATCGCGTTGGAGTCCAATTAAAAATCGACATAGCGCTTTAAAGGGCACATAACTCGAAAAGTAAACGACAGGCAAAAGCGGAAAATAGTTTTTCACCTTTGCTTACTTGCAGCACACACGAAAAAATGGTTTACAGATGTGCTAACCGCCTAAATATTCACATTTGTGCGAGCAAAAACGCGAGGTGAGGGATAGCACGGCCATTGTGCCTGCCATTTTTGGACGCCGCCGTAACTCACCTTAATGTCCAAAAACACTGAGCCCATTTGCTCTTTTTTAGCGAAAGTAAGCTGAATTTCTGAAGAAAGCAACGCAAGACAGTCGTTCGTTCCCTTGCCCCTGCGGAAACCAAATTGTGTATCTGACAACAAACTATTCGATTCAACCCATTTGTCTAGCCGGAAGAGAATCATCTTCTCCAACAGCTTCCGAAGACATGACAGCATCGCGATGGGGCGATACGAGTTACAATCCGACGCGGGTTTTCCGGGCTTCTGGATGGCTATCACCCTCACTTCCCTCCAATCATCCAGAACAATGTTGCACTCCAGTAACTGATTGAACAAGTTCAATAAGCGCCTCTTCGCGACGTCTGGGAGGTTTTTGAGCAAATTGAACCTGATTCTATCCATCCCTGGAGCGGAATTGTTACATGAAAGGAGAGCAAGTGAGAATTCAATCATCGAAAAGGGACGATCCATATCATCCCTGTCTGCAAAAGCATCACGAAGCTCTTGCCTCACCGGTACCGAATCCGGACAAACTTTCTTTGCGAAGTCGAGTATCCACCGCGACGAGCTTTCACGATCTTCGTTTACGGACGACGCGTTGCGCATTCTTCTCCCGACGGTCCACAGAGTTTTCATTGAAGTCTCGCGCGATAAACCTTCAACAAAAGTGCGCCAATATCCGCGCTTCTTCACTTTGACCAGTTTCTTGAACTGGATTTCGAGCGCAGTGTATCGTTTGTGTGAAGAACGATCGCCCCGTGTTTCCGAAATTCTTTAAACGCGGCGGATTTCTCGCGATAAAGTTGCGTACACTCGATGTCCCACCACGGACTGTAGGGTTTCCTACGAACCGAAGCTCCTGGCACCGGCCGACGTTGTGCCTGAAGAGCGCTTTCAAGAATCAACTGCGATAGAAACTTGTACTCTTCCCGCGGGGGAAGTGCTTCTATCGACTGTATGCCATCGCTGATGGCGTCCGCATATTTGCCCCAATCGATGTGCTTCGTGAGGTCATATGAAAGATCGATGGAAGCAGATTGCTTATGTCCATTGGAAATCGAAACTTCGATCGGCAAATGATCACTACCATCAGGGTTGGTTCGCTCTGAGAAGAAATCAAAGTGTAAGTGTAAAAACTTCTCTTTCTCAATTCGTTTTGCAAGTGAATTGTGCAGGAATACACTTTCTCTTTATATGGAAGAGCGTGTGTCATATCCACTCTTTATCACACAAACGCACAAGTGTAAAGAATACAGAAAAATGTCAATTGTAAACAGTCAATAAGGCATAAATTTAGGCTGAGTCCTAAATCTTCAATGGAAATTAACGTTTTAAGCGCCTGAACATAGACCGTTTATATATACAACAGCAAAACACACGCGACTGAAAATGTTCTCACTCTTTATCGATCATGTTTCTCCCGGCTTGATATACACGCAGGTGTAAGCGCTCGCAAGTGTGAATTGATACACTTCTCTTTATAGGTAAGAGCTCCACACATTTCAAGGCAAAGAGTGAGAAATGACCAACTCTGACTACCATGGGGATCTTGGACCACCTTCCAAGTACAGTCCAACGATAATGAGCTCGAACAAATGGAAAGATCTAGACGGCTATCTCTTGCTGGAGGAGCCACTCGTGTAACTTCTCCTGTATTCAAAATTGACATATTGAAGTCGTCGCAGAGGTCGTATATCATTGTTGAACGGTTGTCGTCGTACAGTTCCCCCCAGCCTGTTTCGTGGGAGTTAAAATCTCACAAGAGCAACCGTGGCTCGGGCATAAACGAGCAGATGTGCGAGAGATCTCTACGAGATATCGCGGTGTTTGGAGGAAGATATATCGAGGCGATACTGAGGTCTTTTCCCCGAATAGTCACCTGACATGCGACAGCTTCGGTGCCAGACATCGGCGCAAGATCGACTCTATAGAAGGAGTGCTGTTTTTTGATCCCTAAAAACACCCCTCCATATCGATTTGCCCGATCGCGGCGAATGATCTTGAAACCAGAAAAAATAAGGTTCACATCTGGTGTTAGCCATGTTTCACATGAAGCAAAAACATCGCATTGTAATTTGTTAACTAAAAATTTAAAAATATCTAATTTTAGAAGAATACATCAACAGTTCCACTGTAGAATCGAAATCATATTACCCTTATTGACTTTAGCCATCGAAGGATACAAATGACTCGAGGAGGGGCATTTTCGAAGCCAGCTGCTTCAGGAGAGAAGTCAGAATAGGAAGAACAGTTTTGACCATGTTCTTAACGGGGTCGGAAGCATCAAAGAAGTTGAGGATGAGCTCCATGATGCCAGAAAGTGTGAACATTGGAGCGCTCGGGAGTTCTTCTGCTCGCTCTCTATGTTCTCTTTTCGACTGAGAAATCGAAAAAAATGGGGCATCTGTGATTTTAGATGCTCCGGAAGCGGTGGAAACTCTCGATCATCCTGATGTGAAACCACAAAAGTTGATCGTTTTGAGTATTTCCTCCCGCTTTGAATTTGACCATGTTGGATCGGGGCTCACTTTGAGGCTGTTTTCTAGGCTTTTTCGAGGGTCGCTGGCTCTGTTTTATTCTCTTCCTCGTTGAGCCATTGAAAACAAAGGGAACCCCTTTTCCAACCTCGGAGTCAGAGCTACCTTGATCGTCCAAAGGAAGAGACGAGTAGATGGTGTCAGAAACGAGTGGAGGAGCGGCCTTCCTCAACATTTCGGCGTAACTTCGCCGAGAACGTTGCTGAAGAGACCGCTTCTGGTGGATTCGCTGCTGTATGTACGTTGGGCAAGCTTCAAGAGCATGTGGAGGGCTTTCGTTACAATAGACACATTTCGGTGCCGTCTTGCACGCGCCCTCCACATGCTTCTCTCCGCATGATGCACAGCGAGGTTTATTGCAACAGTACTGAGCGGTGTGGCCCAGCTGCTTGCAATTAACACAATTCATCACCTTCGGTACATACAGCCGAACAGGTAGACGAAGTTTGCCAATCACTACGTAGTCAGGCAGTGCGGACCCGGAAAAAGTGATGCAGAAAGAGTCAGACGGGGAATAACTCCGCTTCTCTCCCTCCTGCGACACCGAATACATTTGTTTGCAATCCAGTATCGCAACAGGAGGCAAAGAAACGTTCTTGAAACGACCGAAACCTTGTTTCAAATCGTCGCATGTCATACTTCCTTCCGTCACCACCCCCGCGATCTCACACACTGCTGACGGTAAATACACCCTATATTCGAGAGTGAAAAGCTCACAGGTGACAATCTCGTTGGCCTGTTTGCGATCACTGACCGTGACACGGAGTTTACTGGACCCAACCATGTCAATGGTCGTGACAGACGAAAATCGCTTTTCCAGATTTTTGCTAATCTGGCTGATATTCAAACGTTTGCCTTTGGGTCGAAAGAAAACAACATACGGCCCACTAGAGTCGTGAGGGTAGACCTTGGGACGGGGGCTCGTAGAGGAAATTTTAGCGTTGCTGGTGTCCATTTCGTTTTGGTTTGGAACACCCGAATGCAACGAAACATCTGACATGGAATACGAAATACCCCCGCCAACTTCGTCTTCGCGCATTGCGGACACGAAATGCGCCGCTGCAGCGAGGCACAATCTCTTTTAAAACTAAACAATTATCACAAGGGCAGAAAAAAAAAACACACACACACAAACAAAATAATGATTTGGGACAGAGGGGAAGACGAGTAAAAAAGAAAGAAAAAAACTATTCCAATAAGATGGAGAAGAGAGGGGAACAATGAGAGGAGCTCAATTAAATACTTGTGTTCACACTGCTGTGTTGCCGGCTAACAGTTCTGGCAGCACACACTAGTTAGATGGACACTCGCCGGTGGTGCGGTCGAAGCGAACCACGCTATTGTTGGTGTTCTCGCCGCACCCAACACTGCATCCGGGTGGATGGATGATGGCAGGACGGCAGCGTCTGTGTTGGTGGAGACGCACGATGGATGATGACTGTCGGCGTGGGACGATGATGCCTGCGCCTGCGATGGACGCCGAATAAACTGCAAAGTTTTGCGTAGTTGCAAAACCAACGAAATGGCTACTTAACTGCTACAGCTAAGCACCACTTCCACTCAAGCACTATGCTTCAAAACACTTTCGAAAAAAAAACCACTACCTGTACTTCAGGAAAAAAAACCGAATGAGAAGCAGACCGTACGCGGACTTACAGCCGTCTCGCACGGATGCTCGACGTGGAATGCTTAGCGGCGCTAGTGTATAAGAAATAAACTGATAGGTTAAATATCTCATAATCTGGAATTTTCAGAATATTGCCGTATTCTACAAAGTTAATTGCCATAAGACGAGTTCGTACAATTCCATTTAATTCCACCACTTGGTTGTACCTTCGACAGATACTTATTCCGACTTCTACAGTAAGGCCATCTTCAGTGTCTCGTACTTGACTCGATTCGACTCAACTCGAGCGCCAACGAGTATTGCGGTTTCAAACTGAACTTCTGCTTTTGACTACCCTTTTAAATCTTACATAATAACCAACCTAACAGATAATTCGGATAACTTTGTAGAAGATGGCCAATTTCAAACTCTAACGGATTTAGAAATATTTAACCTAACAGGTTATTTCTCATATACTAGCGCCGCTATGCGTATGAATTCCAAACTAAACTAGTCTCCATCATAAATGTTATGGCAACCCGAACAACTTTGTAGAAGACAAAATCTTTCTAAGTCTTATAGATCTCGAGATATCCACCTCACTTAATTATTGCATATAAGCTAGCGCCACCTAGCAGATGTGTTTCTAGCTAATCTGATAATCACAAAATGCGTTACGCACATATTTATATTACAAAAGTTGGAGCTCGTTCTGAAAGATTTGAAAATAAATAATATATTTTTTCCTGATTTTATTTATTTCCGTGTTTGCCTCAATAGCAACCGGATATTCACCACCGGTGCGAAGCATGATTGCACTTCAACAACCTTGATAGAAACAAGCGGTGCGAGAACAAGTGCATAAATAAAATATGAAGGCATTTCATTCCTATACTACACTGCAAAAAAAATTGACATTTACTGGTAATGTAATCAATGAAACTAATGTAAATGCAGGTCATGTATTCGTTATCTCAATGTAATTATGCGTTAAAAATCATGCACATAAACAGAGCATGAATTAAAACGTATAAATACATCACCTTACCATTATCACTACACTCTGTTGACAACAATACTTTATTCACCCTGAAAATTCAATTATAAACCATTAAGTTTACATGATATTATGTGAACGGAAACAAAAGATGGCGACGCTTGCGACGATCTCCGTAGAATGTAAACAAAACAAACAATCACATCACGGCAGCTGCAAATGCTGCCCTTCGTTTTTGACCACAGTTATACTAAAGTGAAGATTTTTCATTACGACTACAAAGCAGCATTCATGATGCTGCATTTCATCGGTATACTTTATCAGGCGTTTACTTAAATCGATAGAAAAACTTCAAATTCTTGCACTTCATCCAGTCAATTATTTCCCCTTGACAATGTGCATGCGCTTACTCCGAGCATGTAAATTTACATTACCTAGCCAGAACCCGATCACGACGGCTTTGATACTGTATATTTGAATCGCCATAACTCAGAACTTGTTACTCTTTGAGCAACACTGGTTTCAAGAAGTGAAGACGGTACAGTGGTATCAGAATGGGCTATCACTCTGCGGACCTGAGTTCGATTCTCATGTTAACCGTTTTTTTATTTATATTGCATAAAATAGAACATGTAAAATTAAAACACATAAATTTGAGATGATAAGTGAAGTAAAAATAAAATGGAATGAAAATTTCTATCGTTTATCATGCTCCAATTATGTGCATGATATTTGATGTAAATGTACATGATTTGTTCGAACAGTGTAGACACTCATTTGGATACACATCGGTGGGGATCGTCTAAGAAAACTTCCGGTGGATAGAGAAATTATGATTTTGAATGAAGTTGATAAGAACTCCTCTGAGCTCGATGTTCTGATGGCATTTCTTCCGCAAAAGTTTTGGGATGTTATAACCGCACATACAAACGAGAGACTTGATATTTTCTCGAAGAATAAGGGTAAGAAAAAATCATCGGCTACGCCGCAAGAACTACAAACAGTATTCGGTATATGCCTTGTAACCTGTTACAACAACCTTCCGCACATTAAAATGTATTGGTCCAAGAAACCTTCTCTTGGTAATGACCTAATCAAAAGCGCAATGGCTCGAGATCGGCTTCAATGCATTTTTTCGAAACTTTACTTCAATTCACCGGAGAAACTGGAAGGCGTCAGTAAGCTGTGTTGCCAATGTTCCATTCGTCATTTTAAAGAATGCGATCTAACAGTGTTCACCAGTCCATCGATGAAATGATGGTGAAATTCCTTGGTCGTTTATCTTTCAAACAATACCAGCCTCTGAAGCCCATTAAGCGTGGAGTAAAGCTTTGGGACCGTTGCGATGCGTTAACTGGCTATGTGTACGAGGTCCAGGTTTATTGTGGAAAAGATACAACAACGAAATCAGAGGGTACACAGTGGGAGAGGATTGTGCAAGGACTGCTGAAGTCAATTCCGAGGGATGAAGTCGACTCCATTTGTTTGTGCTTCGATAGATTCTTTACATCACTCGAACTGCTACGAAAGATGCCATGCTGCGGGGTGGGAACTATCCAGAAAAACCGTAAGAATTTGCCAAAACTTAACACTAAGCTGGATGAATATAATTCCGAGTTCCAGCACACAGCGGATGGGAATACGCTTTGTCGTTGGCAGGACACGAAAGATGTGCTCGTAGTCAGCAATTGCCACTCAAGCAACATTACAACCGTGAAGCGTACTTCTAAAACCGGTACAAAAAATAATGTCAGTTGTCCTGAAGCGATATCATTCTATAATAAGTACATGGGAGGAGTCGATCATGCCGGTCAAATGGTTACACTATACGATTTTGATCGAAAAACAAATAAGTGGTGGCGTCGTGTGTTTTTCAAGCTTTTCTTGATTGCAGTTTTTAACTCTTTTGTTGTTTTCAAAGAGTTGAAAGAAAACGATAAGCTCTCCTTTATCGATTTTCTTGTTCCATTAGCAGAAAAACTAATTGCAAAAGGAACCGAAGGAATCGAAAGGCAACGAGGAAGACAATCGAAGAGGAAGTCACTGGGTAAAGATCATCTTATTATCGTCGGGGATATAAGAAGACGTTGCGTCAGTTGTACAGCAAAAGGTTTCGACCTCAAGACTGATACACGCTGTATAGCTTGCGATCAGCACTTATGCAAGAATTGCTTCTATTCTTACCACGTGAACATGTAATGCAATAAAATATAACATTGAAACGTTTATGTTTTCAACACTCATCCTAGTTATTTGTTATGCTTATTTTTGAGTAATGATGTGAATATGAATTCATTATACCCCCAGTAATTTGATCGTAGGGAGACATCGTAGATCTTCCTGAACTCGATGGCAATTTGGAGTGTCGTGGATGTTCCACGAATTCTGTAATGTGTCTATAATCTTGTAATGAAGTCCGGTGGGCCTATTCCAACTCATAAAAATAGTGAGTACATCGTAGATCTTCCTGTTGATCGATTTGAACATTAAGTACTGAACTCAAAGACAGTTCGAAGTGTCGTAGGTGCTCAACGAATTATGTAATGTGTCTATAATGGTGTAATGAGGTCCCGCGCAGCTATTACAAGTAATAAAAGTGGTGAGGACATCATAGATATTCTTGTTGGTCGGTTTGAATATTAGGTTCTGAGCTCAAAGACAGTTTGGAGTGTCAAAGATGTTCAATGATTTATGTAGTGTGTCTATAATAGTGTAACGAAGTCCCGTGGAGCTATTGCAACTCATAAAAATAGCGAGGACTTCGCAGATCTTCCTGTTGATCTATTTGAATACTAGGATCTGAATTCAAAGACAGTTTGGAGTGTCGTAGATGTTTAACGAATTCTGTAGTATGTCTATAATGGTGGAACGAAGTCCCATGGAGCTATCCCAACTCATTAACATTGTGAGGAGATTGTTGATCTTCTTGTTGATCGATGTTAACATTAAGATCTGAACTCAAAGACAGTTTGGAGTGTCATAGATGCTCAATGATTTTTGCAGTGTGTCTATAATGATGTAACGAAGTCCCGCGGAGCTACTCCAACTCATAAAAATAATGAGGACTTCGTAAATCTTCCTTTTGATCTATTATAATATTAGGATCTAAACTCAAAGACAGTTTGGAGTGTCGTAAATGATGAACGAATTCTGTAGTATGTCTATAATGATGTAACGAAGTCTCATGGAGCTATCCCAACTCATTAACATTGTGAGGACACCGTAGATCTTCCTGTTGATCGATTTGAACATTAAGAATTGAACTCAAAAACAATTCGAAGTGTCGTAGATGCTCAACGAATTATTTAATGTGTCTATAATGGTGTAATGAGGTCCCGTGCAGCTATTACAACTAATAAAAGTAGTAAGGACATCATAGATATTCTTGTTGATCGGTTTGAATATTAGGATCTGAACTCAAAGACAGTTTGGAGTGTCATAGATGTTGAACGAATTCTGTAGTGTGTCTATAATGGTATAACGAAGTCCCGTGGAGCTATTAGAACTCATAAAAATAGCGAGGACTTCGCAGATCTTCCTGTTGATCTATTTGAATACTTGTATCTGAATTCAAAGACAGTTTGGAGTGTCGTAGATGTTGAACGAATTGTGTAGTGTGTCTATAATGGTGTAACGAAGACTCTCGGAGCTATTCCAACTCGTAAACATTGTGAGGACATCGTAGATCTTCCTGTTGATCGATTTCAACATTAAGAACTGAACTCAAAGACAGTTTGGAGTGACATAGATGTTCAACGAATTCTGTAATATGTCTATAATCGTAGAATGAAGTCCCGTGAAGCTATTCCAACTCATAAAAATAGTGGGGACATCGTAGATCTTCTTGCTGATCGATTTGAATATTAAGATCTGAATTCAAGAACTTTTTGGAGTGTCGAAGATTCATTCATTTTTTTCATTTATTTAGTCTACATCTATACAGATAACACTGAATCAACAATTTGACGCCACAATACACGGTTCGAGGCCGCATCTCTCCATCCTCGAATACGCCACACGCTCGCCAAGTCGTTCTGCACCTGGTCTGCCCATCTCGCTCGCTGCGCTCCACGTCGTCTCGTACCTGCCGGATCGGAAGCGAACACCATCTTTGCAGGCTGGCATTCTTGCAACATGCCCTGCCCATCATGCCACCCTTCCGGCTTTAGCTACCTTCTGGATACTGGGTTCGCCGTAGAGCTGGGCGAGCTCATGGTTCATTCTTCGCCGCCACACACCGTCTTCTTGTACACCGCCAAAGATGGTCCTAAGCACCCGTCTCTCGAATACTCCGAGTGCTTGCAAGTCCTCCTCGAGCATTGCCCATGTTTCATGTCCGTAGAGGACTACCGGTCTTATTAACGTCTTGTACATGACACATTTGGTGCGGTGGCGAATCCTTTTCGACCGCAGTTTCTTCTGGAGCCCGTAGTAGGCCCGACTTCCACAGATGATGCGCCTTCGTATTTCACGACTAACGTTGTTGTCAGCCGTTAGCAAGGATCCGAGGTAGACGAATTCCTCGACCACCTCGAAGGTATCCCCGTCTATCGTAACACTGCTTCCCAGGTGGGCCCTGTCGCGCTCGGTTCCGCCCACAAGCATGTACTTTGTCTTTGACGCATTCACCACCAGTCCAACTTTTGTTGCTTCACGTTTCAAACTAGTATACAGTTCTGCCACCTTTGCAAATGTTCGGCCGACAATGTCCATGTCATCCGCGAAGCAAATAAATTGACTGGATCTGTTGAAAATCGTTCCCCGGCTGTTACACCCGGCTCTCCGCATGACACCTTCTAGCGCAATGTTGAACAACAGGCACGAAAGTCCATCACCTTGTCTTAGTCCCCGGCGCGATTCGAACGAACTGGAGTGTTCGCCCGAGATCTTCACACAGTTTTGCACACCATCCACCGTTGCTTTGATCAGTCTGGCAAGCTTCCCAGGGAAGCTGTTCTCGTCCATAATTTTCCATAGCTCTACGCGGTCTATACTGTCGTATGCCGCCTGGAAATCAACGAACAGATGATGCGTTGGGACCTGGTATTCAAGGCATTTTTGAAGGATTTGCCGTACAGTAAAGATCTGGTCCGTTGTCGAGCGGCCGTCAACGAAGCCGGCTTGATAACTTCCCACGAACTCGTTCACTAATGGTGACAGACGACGGAAGATGATCTGGGATATCACTTTGTAGGCGGCATTAAGGATGGTGATCGCTCGAAAGTTCTCAAACTCCAGTTTGTCGCCTATCTTGTAGATGGGGCATATAACCCATTCCTTCCACTCCTCCGGTAGCTGTTCGGTTTCCCAGATTCTGACTATCAGTTTGTGCAGGCAAGTGGCCAGCTTTTCCGGGCCCATCTTGATGAGCTCAGCTCCGATACCATCCTTACCAGCTGCTTTATTGGTCTTTAGCTGTTGAATGGCATCCTTAACTTCCCTCAAGGTGGGGGCTGGTTGGCTTCCATCGTCCGCTGAACTGACGTAGTCATCTCCTCCGCTGCCTTGACTTTCATTGCCTGTACTCTCAGCGCCATTCAGATGTTCCTCGTAGTGCTGCTTCCACCTTTCGATGACCACACGTTCGTCCGTCAAAATGCTCCCATCCTTATCCCGGCACATTTCGGCTCGCGGCACGAAGCCTTTGCGGGATGCGTTGAGCTTCTGATAGAACTTGCGTGTATCTTGAGAACGGCACAGCTGTTCCATCTCCTCGCACTCCGCTTCTTCCAGGCGGCGTTTCTTCTCCTGAAAAAGGCGGGTCTGCTGTCTCCGCTTCCGTCTATAACGTTCCACGTTCTGCCGGGTACCTTGCTGCAGCGCGACCGCCCGCGCTGCGTCCTTCTCCTCCAGAATCTGTCTGCACTCTTCGTCGAACCAATCGTTCCGTCGACTTCGACCCATATACCCGACGTTGTTCTCCGCTGCGTCGTTAATGGCTGCTTTGACTGTATTCCAGCAGTCCTCAAGAGGGGCCCCATCGAGCTCACCCTCTTCCGGCAACGCTGCCTCGAGATGCTGCGCGTATGCAGTGGCGACATCAGGTTGCTTCAGTCGCTCTAGGTCGTACCGCGGCGGTCGTCGGTACCGAACATTGTTGATGACGGATAGTTTTGGGCGCAGTTTAACCATCACCAGATAGTGGTCAGAGTCGATGTTAGCGCCACGATAAGTCCTGACGTCGATAATGTCGGAGAAGTGCCGTCCATCAATCAGAACGTGGTCGATTTGTGATTCTGTCTGCAGTGGCGATCTCCAGGTGTACCGATACGGGAGGCTGTGTTGGAAGTAGGTGCTGCGAATGGCCATATTCTTGGAGGCGGCGAAATCAATTAGTCGTAGGCCGTTTTCGTTCGTCAGCCGGTGAGCGCTGAACTTCCCAATAGTCGGTCTAAACTCCTCCTCTTGGCCAACCTGAGCGTTCAAATCTCCTATGATGATTTTGACGTCGTGGCTTGGGCAGCTGTCGTACTCACGTTCCAGCTGCGCGTAGAATGCGTCCTTATCATCATCAGTGCTTCCGGAGTGTGGGCTATGGACGTTGATTATGCTGAAGTTGAAGAGTGTCGAAGATACTGAAATGGATTTGGGAGGTCGCTGAAAAGGCGAAGGATTTTATCATAACGCATTATAGATTCGAACATTCAACCAGAATATGGTGAAGCATGTTTTTTGTTCCCTAGAACATCGAAATCAAAACTCAAGGATATTTTGGATGCTCTACACAGCAAATAATTTTGAAAATTCAACGACGTGTAAAATTGCAGCTAGTCCCAACAAACGAATAAACACTCGATATTCAATTAAATTTTATTGAATTTTACAAGCAAGCACGGTTTAAATTTATTTCGATTTAAAATAATAGTAAGATCGATTGAATGTTACGTTTATTTGCATGCTCCAAATATGTGCATGAAAATACATTTAAAATCACAACATATTTTTATCTGTGTAGGTCATCCTAGTGCCCATATCCTGACATGTTCAATATTTTTCCTGGGTGGAACAGTCAATTTTGAACATTTTTGCTGAAGAAAGCGAGGCTCTATCTCTTAAACCTGATTTTTGACAGCTGATTTTCGTCTCGGGTCATATATGACCCATCCGTACTGAATCGGTAGGGAACTTGAAGTTCTAAGAAAATGCGTCAGCATTTTCACGAGATTATTGTCTGTATGTATACATTTTTCTGTCTTTCGTCTTTTCAAGGTAGGGGAATGTGGTTGGTTGCCGGCACTTTTGACAGATAACAGATATGGACATTTTGATATCATGCATGCGCTATATAAGCACGTTCTTTTTGTGCCAACTACCGATCCAAACAGATGCCTATATTTCGGTTAACAAGGAAACCTTTTTTTATTTATCAAGTGAAAAACCTACTCAGATACTAACAAAATAAAACGATCTAAAAGGTTAATTTATTGCGAACCTACTAGCAGACCCGACGAACCTCGCCTCGCCTAAAATTGATTTTTTCCTTGTTTTTTTTTACATTCGCAATTTTCTTGTCTTCAAAAACCTCCTCCTCGGTTCGCTTGATTAGTTGTCGATTTGGGAAGAAATTTCTGTTTCATTTGTATGGGAGCCCCCTTTTCTGAAGAGGGAGAGGTCTCGAACCATCACAAAAGCATTTATTGGCTTCCAAAACCTCCACATGCCAGATTTGGTTCTATTTGCTTGGGTATTTCTCTAGTTATGAAGAAATTTGTGTTTCATTTGTACGGGAGCCCCCCTTTCCAAAAAGGAGAAAGGTCTCGATCCATCTCAAGAACTTTTCCCGCCCTCCCTCTATAAACAAATTTCGACCCAAATACGAATCATCATGATTGATTATATATTTTGATCTCATTTTGCTGCAGATTTTTGATTTCAACTTTCTCTCAGATTGTAGCAGAAATTGCTCTCGATTTGATGTCACAGTAAGATAAATCTTAATATTTGCAGCCATAGCGCCCTCAGTTCATATTTTTCCGATTCTAATGTTTTTTTTTTGGGTGCCGACAACCGACCACTTTTATTCCAAACATATACAACGTATATGCAAGAAATCAACAACCAAAAAAAAATTTTTTTTTTCTAATTCCAAGACAAAATAAATGAAATTTCTACACCAGTTATTAGCTTACGTATATAGGTTTTCATCGGTATGCAAATATCACCACTTCGTTCAATTGGGCGAAAGTTATGAAGCAAGAACAAAAGGGTGCCGACATCCGACCACCTTCTCCTACATTTTTGGAAATGTCTAATGGTACTAGTGCTACTGAAGTTCCAAGCGGAATATTCATATAAAATGAGCTCTGAGAGCTCAGATATGAATATGTATGTACATTATGTGAAAGATTTTAATTTGAAAAATATATTGGAGGTAACCACTTTGAAGGAGGCCCTCCTTAGTCGTGCGGTAAGACGCGCGGCTACAAAGCAAGACCATGCTGAGGGTGGCTGGGTTCGATTCCCGGTGCCGGTCTAGGCAATTTTTGGATTGGAAATTGTCTCGACTTCCCTGGGCATAAAAGTATCATCGTGTTAGCCATTAGTGTTAGTTAGAATGCAAAAATGGTAACCTGGCTTAGAAACCTCGCAGTTAATAACTGTGGAAGTGCTTAATGAACACTAAGCTGCGAGGCGGCTCTGTCCCAGTGTGGGGATGTAATGCCAATAAGAAGAAAAGAAGAACCACTTTGAAGGTATGAAGGGGGCTTCATACGGGAGCTTGGCAGAAGGAAGGTCGTGTGATATGTGCCATCACAAATATTGCCCTCCGCTCGCTTTCAAATCGACTTCTATGAAAACATTCTTCATGCCTGCCGTATCCTAACGGAACTATCAATTCTATACTTTCGCCTCTAATTCTATCATGAACATGTACGTCTAAGTTTGGAAGATGATATTAGCATTTCCATATCATTGTAAATCGTTTAACTTCACGTAGAAATAACACACACAAAATCATTAATTTAATCTAAGAGACGTTCTCTTGAATTTCCACAAAAAAATCATGTGGAAATTCAGGTGATTTTTTTTAGGAATATTGGAAGAATTTCTCAGGAAAATACAAAAGGATTTTCTTTGGATAATTAGAAGAACAGCGATAGCAGATTTTACTTTTTATGATTTGATACTGAGCATGAATTTTTACCTTTTTCTGTTCAAGAGTTTGGTGAGTACCTCTCGTTCACACCATTTTTGGAATTTTCAGATTACGATAGTGAATAGGTAGTGTAAAGTTGTAATACATACATTCGCTCCGAAATGCAGTGTGCATGATTTCGATGGATAATTTCCCCCCTTGGCCCAGTCAACACAAGATCGTGTATGATGTCACATAAGATGCTAAAGTGGAGGCCATATAGGTACTTCCCCATGCAATATGCACGTATATCGCCTCCACTTCAGCATGTTATGCTGCATCATATACGATTTTGTGTTTTGTGTTGTGGTGGTTTATAGACCATTCTCCCCTGAACCAAAAAATGCATTTTATTGCTATGAAGATCATGAAGTTTGATATATTGATATATTGAAAAAAAAAAAAACCGATTAATCCACCTAGCGGTGATGGTGCCTTTCTCGTTTTTTCAAGTTAGTAATATCTACGCACTTTTGGTAAAAAAAAGTATTTTGTCCATAACTTCTGAGCCCATAGTCTGATCCAGCCAATTTTCAACAGGAAACAATGGGACCGGATTCTGCATCGAATGCAACTTGTTGCGAGCAAATCGGCCGAGGGTAAGTGCCTGAAAAATGAGTGAGATTATTTTGCGCGCACACAGACATCACTGTGCGGCGAGCAGCTGTTAACAGTACTCTCGCGTGCATGCGATGCCACCATGCCTAGGAAAGTCTACCCTAGGAATGGGAGGCCACCGGCTTACTGGTGCACTCAAGCAATTGCGAACCTGCGCCGCGCCTGCCTACGGGCAAGGAGGCGGATGCAGCGAGCACGCACAGAAGAGGAGCGTGTTGAACGACGGGTGGCGTTCGTGACTGCTAGAGCCGCTCTGAAGACTGAGATTAGACCAAGCAAAAAAAACCTGCTTCGAGGGCCTGTGTCAAAGTGCCAACGCGAATTCATGAGGTGACGACTATGGGGTCATAATGGCCAAAACACGTGGGGCGATGGCCCCTACAGAACGGTCTCCAGAGATGCTGGAGAGGATCATCGCGGGGCTCTTCCCACGTCACGACCCAAGTCCCTGGCCTCCCTTTGTGGAGCTGCCAGGGGCCAGGGTGGCCGACGAGGGAAGAGTAACTGTGGCGGAACTTGCGGGGATTGCACAGTCCCTTAGTGTAGGTAAGGCGCCAGGACCGGATGGTCTTCCGAACATGGCCATCAAAGCGGCCATTGCTCTCACAAGATGTTCAGATCTGTCATGCAGAGATGCCTGGACGAGGGAGTCTTCCCTTAAGCATGGAAAAGGCAGAGCTTGGTCCTATTGTCAAAGGCGGGATCCGTCGGCATATAGACCACTATGCCTGCTTGATACGGCGGAGAAGGTTCTCGAGAAGATCATCCTCAACAGGTTATTGACACGCACGGAAGGTGCGGTTAGTCTATCGAGTAACCAGTTTGGCTTCCGAAAGGGTAAGTCGACCGTAGACGCTATCTTGTCGGTTACACGATTTCAGACTATTATTACCGGTTATAATCTCAAGAATCATTTGGATAATGTTGGAAATGTCCTAAAAAGAACTCACAGAATTCAATCTCAAAATTCAACTTGATAAATGTGAATTTCTGAGAAAGGAAACTGAGTTTCTCGGGCATGTTATAACTCCTGAAGGGGTAAAGCCAGACCCCAATAAAATTTCAAAAATTCTCGAGTGGAAACTTCCTACTACACAAAAAGAAATTAAACAGTTTTTGGGACTCACCGGATATTACAGGCGATTTATTAAAGACTATGCCAAACTAGCAAAACCTCTGACAAAAAACTTGAAAAAAGACGAAAAGATTGACGTGAATGACGCAGGCTACAAAACAGGTTTCGAGAAACTTAAACAGATTATCACCTCTGACCAGATTCTTACGTATCCAGATTTTACTCTCCCTTTCATCTTAACAACCGACGCAAGTAACTACGCATTAGGCGCAGTTTTATCACAAACACAAAATAACACAGAAAGACCAATAGCTTTTGGGAGCAGAACTTTAAATAAGACCGAGGTTAACTACTCCACCACTGAAAAGGAAGCCCTTGGCATCATATGGGCAGTAGACAAATATCGTACATATCTCCACGGCAACAAATTCACTTTGATTACTGACCATAAGCTTCTTACCTTCATAAAAAATTCTACGGAAAACGTAAAAATATTGCGATGGAGACTGGAACTAGAAAATTTCGACTATGACGTTCAATACCGACAAGGAAAAACGAACGTAGTTGCTGATGCCCTCAGCAGTAAAATAGAAAATATTCCAGAAGTTGATACTAATATAAATCTCTCCCTTTCAGAATTGAAAAATATCAATGAAGATCGTCCAAAGGAACGAAGAACTACCAATGGAACATTCAACAATCAACGCATACTAACAATTAATAATAACGAAAATTCTTCAATTTCAGGAAGCTCCAACGATTTAGAAGAGGAAGTTGATCGTCACTCACACAACTCATTAAACATTGACAATCCACCAGAAAACCTAGACTTTAACGACCACCAGAAGACCTAGACATTAACGAAGCGGACCATTCCTTTGCCTCTGAAACGGTACATTCTGCAAACACATCAGATGACTACTACATCCATTTCACTAAGAAACCGTTAAATTATTTCCGTAATCAAATATTTTTTAAAATTTCAAGAATAGAAACGACTATTACCGAGACTCCTTTCACGAACTACCATAGAGCCATTATTTGTCAAAAACAGTTCGACGAAGATTCAATACTTAATGCCCTGAAACGATGCCATAACAACAAACAGAGCACGATAAAAGCACCCGAACCAATGATTAACTTAATCCAAGAAGTCTACAGGAAACATTTTAACGATTCTTCTCATTTTGTTTTTACTCAATTTCAAGTTACAGACGTAAGACTAGAAAATTTACAAAATTCTATTATAGCAAAAGAACACGAAAAAGCTCATCGTGGCATATCAGAAGTAGAAAATCAATTAAAAAGCAGTTCTTTCTTCCCGAAAATGCATTCAAAAATAAAATCCTTTATTAACACATGCCATATCTGCTATTCTCATAAATACGAATGAAAACAATATAACATAAAAATTTCTTCAAGACCAATCGCTAGTAAACCTCTGGAAATAATTCATATGGACATTTTTGCAATTGACAAAAACAATTTTCTATCGTTAGTTGATTCATTTCATAAACATGCACAAATGATACACATGGAAACAAAAAATTTAGTAGATGTGAAAAATGCACTAGCTCAATATCACGAGAAATTGTTACAGACCATGAAACTACTTTTAGATCAATCCAACTAAGGGACTATCTTAATAACATAGGCACTTTATTAAACTATGCGTGCTCCTCAGAAAGTAACGGACAGGTCGAACGAACACATTTTACCATCATTGAAATAGTAAACACTAATAAACATAAATTCCCCATCATGAGCACTGCTGCTACTTCTAGCTATTGCCTTATACAACACCTCAATTCACAGTTGACCGGGTTTACCCCTAACGAAATTTTATTCAATCAAAATAATATTGTCAACCCTGAAGATAGAGATCCAGATCACCAGGCCTTATTCGATAAAGTTAAGAAAAACATTCAAAAAGCTTGCAAAAATCAGGAGAAACAGAACAGCAGTGAGGAGTACCCACCGGTATTCGATGATAATCAAACAGTTTATATAAGACAAAACATTAGGAAGAAACTAGACAGGAGAGCCACGAAAACTAATGCAAAAGACATAACAGACAAAACTTTCAAAAACGGAAGAAACATTAAGCGACACAAATCTAAAATTAAACGTCTTAAACAAAAATTTATTAATATTTACACTTATCATTACAGATGCTCGGACACGAATGTCATCGAAGTGATAAAGTGTCTTTAATAAACTAAACTAAACTAACTAATTACAGATGCTGACCAACGTCATATGGACAGCTATACTACTCACACTCGTGGAAACTCAGAACATGCAAATTAGGAATTTACACCAAGATCCAATACTTTTGGTAAAACACAAGGAATGTAGGATAGAAACAGGTTTGATCAAAATAATCCACCCCATTAATGTAACAACCATTGAAACAAATGTAATACTGATAACAAGCATTGCCAGGAAATTAGATAGAAAATTACAGATTTCACAGCTGGTCATACGAAAAAGTAGGGAACTGCATAGTAACCTTCTGCAAATCAAACCGACCGAGAGGACGAGGAAAAGACGCTGGGACTCTTTAGGATCCGCGTGGAAGTGGCTAGCTGGAAGCCCGGATGCAGACGACCTCCGCATCATTAACAAAACAACCAATGACCTTATCCAGGAAAACAACCATCAATTCAAAGTCAATCAGATGATCGAAAATAGGATAAACGATATTAGCAGCACAGTCAATCAACTCATCATTCAACAAAATCTGGAAAATAAGATTCTACTCGACGAATACGAAGCAATCAAATTACCCAAGCAACACCTCTTGTTTCTCAGTGAGTAACAACAACTGTGGTGTGACTTACTAAAGGTCTGACTTATGCACAACGCGTCGTATTTGGAACTCCTTTGTGACACAAAAAGCGCAAGAGGTGGAGCCTATTTGCAACATCTTGCGGCTACAATGAAAATAAAAACACAAAAACCAACCGGGAATCGAACCATGGACCTTGAGATTTCCAACCTTCTACTATAACCATCACACCAACAATTCTATTTGGAGATTCTGCTACAAGTGCACTACATAAACAACAAAGTCGTTTGTAACTTCATTGTACCTTATACGGAACATGCAGGGGACTGTCAAAATAAAATACTGCTCAGCTGAGCTCAAAGTGTTTTGCAACATATCAGAAACATTGTCGTAACAGCAATGAACCGAAGTGTTATTAATTCTGCAACTTATCTGTTTTGTTTCTGATATGAAACACATCGAATTTTAAACCACCCAAGAAGTCAGATGGGTAGAATACTGCGACGCCACTTAAACGGAAATGAAACATTGTCATTTTCTGAAACTGGGAAGTGGCTTTAATGTGACTCGATGTATTGCCAGTGTCTTCAATGCAATTTATTAGGAACAAACACCTATTTGAAAGATGTTGCGCGTGCTGCTTGGGTACTTCTCTACATGGATACCCTCAATAACATCATAACAGAAATCCAAGACACAATCTTAAGGACACGCATTTCCTTACCAAACAGCAAGCTATTAACACTAAAGGAGTTACTGCACATCGAATCACTGTTACACGAACAAGGCATCAAAACATCATATCCGGAACAAGCATTGGATTATGCTAAACCAAAAATTGCAGCACATAGCGACCTTCTATTATACATCTTGGAAATACCAAAACTGCAGATATCTCAGTCAGAGATACTCCCGTTAATTGTTAATGACACCATTATCGTTGGCGTTCCGAATTTCATAGTCAAAACCAGAAATTCTATTTACATTACTTCAGAACCAGACGACTACATTCAACGAATGTCCCATATGCAACTATTGGAAGAAAACTGCACACATGCAATGGTGAAA
>NW_026943121.1:0-5000 GCF_024139115.2 Armigeres subalbatus
GCGGATCAAAAGAGTAAACGACATCCTGGAGGTTTTGGGTCTACATCAAAGCATGACTACACTGGTCAAGAATTTATCCGGAGGGGAGAAGAAACGGCTCTCGATCGGTATGGAATTGATTACCAATCCGCCAATTATTCTGCTAGATGAGCCAACCAGCGGACTGGATAGTGTCTCGGCGATGCATTTAGTTCGATTCATTAAAACGCTGGCGCAGGAAGGACGGACGGTTATTAGTGTGATTCATCAACCGGCTTCCAGTTTGTTTCAACTGTTTGACGACGTATTTCTGCTGTCGGCGGGCAAGTGTATCTACAGTGGACCGATTGACGATCTGGTGGGTAGTTTGGGTGAAGCTGGATTCCACTGCCCCCGGTACTATAACCGAGCGGATTTCGGTAAGATATTGCATGATCGATAAATCGTTAACATGTGTATTGCGTTAAATCACGGAAAGCTCGATCCGAGAAACCTTTAATGAATACAATACAGCTGATCTATCTCATCTTCTCGCATGTAGAATATAAAATATTTATTTCACGCATATGTGCTAGATAAAGTGATCAAATAGGGATTGTAATGGTAATTAAGAAATCGTGTTCAGCACAGCCGGTCCTGCAATCTCAAACTAATTGTAGTTGCAAGCAATCTAGTAATTACTATTATCATAATTGCGTGTAAAATTATGCATTTATCTTTCCCATCATCATCCACCGCCAAAAGAATAGTTTTGAAGGTAAATTATTTTTTGAGCCTCTAGGGGAATTTCTCACAATTATGAGATTTTACAATTCTTCCTTGCACTTCAATTTGTTTGTGTCAAACATATATGTATTTCGTTTTCTACTTGGACATTTCTTTAGTTTTGTATTGATTGTGAAAAAAATTTTATTTTGATACATAAGGTTTTGCGGGAGCCCGGGGCCATTATATCCCCGCTGGGAAATTGCCGCCTCGCATCAGTATTCATTAAGCAAGGGTATGCCATAACACACTTTTTCCTGGCAAAACGAAATGAAACGAAATTCGAAATGTCCTTGTTGTTTCGGCCCTCCTTAGCCGTGCGGTAAGACGAGCGGCTACAAAGCAAGACCATGCTGAGGGTGGCTGGGTTCGATTGCCGGTGCCGGTCTAGGTCGAATTGGAAATTATCTCGACTTCCCTGGGCATAAAAGTATCATCGTGTTAGCCTCATGATATACGAATGCAAAATGGTAACTTGGCTTAGAAACCACGCAGTTAATAACTGTGGAAGCGCTTAATGAACACTAAGCTGCGAGGCGGCTCTGTCCCAGTGTGGGGATGTAATGCCAATAAGAAGAAGAAGAAGAAGAAAAAGATGTTGATTCGAAACAAAACGAAACGAAATATAAATTATTTCCGTAACTTTGAAACGATACGAAATCAAGATCTTATTTGTTTCAAAATTTGATGAAACGAAACAAATTTTTTATATTTTTTCCGCGGAATTTCCATAAAATCGTTTTTATTATGTATACGATTCCAATTTCATGTTTCTAAAATCAAATTAAAAACTGTTTTGTTACCAGTTGCATTTAGTAACAGAAGAAGCAGGATAAATAAAACGCTGCGTTCTCATTAATATACCATTAGCTCTGCCATGTAACATTAGCATTAGCATTAGCATTAGCATTGAGCAATTCGCACAAATTCGTAGGTGGTACAAGCCTTGATTATTGTATGAGAGTAGCGTCACTTTCATCCGTTACCACAGATATTGATTTGGGACTAATCACTATCTCCTAGATGGAAGTAATGCACTCTCCAATGGTCCAGATCTGTCCTGGCCACGTCCTTGCGAATGCTGGGGAAGGGGAAGGATGGTTAGTCTGACACCTACTTAAGAAAGATGCAGAGAACTCTACGACCTCTCATAGGTGCTACAGGAGGTTTTGGATTTGTTAGTGTGGAAGGTTATAACAGTAGGAATCGTGTTGGTAGAACGTGAAACACAGAAAGAACTATGATAGAAATACAAAGTAGGAAAGGGACGAGCCTGGAATTGAACCCACGACCTCCTGCTTATAAGGCAGAAGCGGTAGCCACTAGACCACCGAGCACGTCATGTTCGCTCTGCCATGTAACACAATATAAAATACATCATCATCATCAATGGTACTCACCACTTTCAAATGAATTTATGTTGAGCGCATGTCCTCTAAACCTTGGTTTTTTCTATTTGAAAATACAGTCACTTTCAAAATTGAGCGTACAGTATGGATTAGTTGACTGCCTTCGAAAATTTCAAAGGAAATTAGATGGTTGGCTCGGTTGTTTTTAATGCATTTCAATATTCATCCCTTCCTTCAATGTATGCGTTCATAAAATTGTTGAAATGTTTTGTCTAAAGTTTATTTATTTGAAAATAATCTCAAAATACGCCTATTAGATGTGACAAAATTGAGCGTACAGCGAATTTTTTCTATAAAATTTCTTATTATAAACACGATTAATGTATTTTATTATTGTTTTTTCATGATAATATTTGTATTAATAAACATCCGTTACTTAAACATTCAATGTTTTGAAATTAAACCATGTTTTGGTCAAAATGGCGAACAAGTGAGAGGTAAGAACATTGCTATTTAAGGCTCTATAAACCGTAATCAATCCGATAATGACAATGATTTTATTCAAATCCGCACTAATACTAATAAAGTTTTGAACTAAATTCAATATTTTGGGGCTATTTACGGACTTACCCTCTATCATAATATATTCATGGCATTTCCATATTAATTTTTCACTTATCAAAACTAGCAATTACTGAGGAATTGCTGAAAAAACGCTGAAAACTGCCTTTTTCCTAGGTCGATATTCGTTTGTTCATCGAACGCATACTAACGTTCGAACGTTCGGATCGAACACATACACACTCACTTGATTTTTCACTGGATCTTTTGTCATTGTTTCTTTGATTTTATCACTCCTAAAAACACCCTGTTATTCACTAACTGAGTTTCACATTTTTCGTCAACCTTGACTACCAATTAATTCACTTCACGCCCAAAACTGTTGGAAACTGCTTTGCAAAAATCGAAGTGAGAGACAAATTTGACGACGGTATTGTGAATCCAATAAAATGCGGAAGACTCAAATTCACTAGCGCAATAAGTGAAGTGGGGAGTACAAAATCTACGCGATGCAACTTCATTCAATCCGAACAATACAACGTATACGTCAGCCAATACACAAACAAAGATGTGCATACACAAGAAAATAATCTCTCCACCGTTGCCAGATTTATTTATTGGAAAAATCATTGCTGTTTGTCGGATTGAACAATAAAACCAAAATAAATATTTAAACATGTTACGTAAGCTTCTATTACATTCCAAGCGGTGTATAAAAAAATTAAACCGATAAATACCCATATATTTGATACACCATGAACATGTCTTATGATATAAAATAAACAATTCGTCAAGTCTGGCAACATTATGCATCATCTGACATATTTTTACCACCCCATTTCCACCCACCCCATTTGTAAACAACATTTTGTTTATCGCTGCTGCACTTTTCCGTACCAATTGCATCACTATTACAAACAAGTGATACAGTCATCAAAAACATTGTGATGGAGTCTTGAGCCTTAACAATTCAATGCTGCTAGGCAAAATAGATGCTTTAATTTGTATGTTTCACCGTATGTTTCGTATCTTACATATGAGGGGCCGTCCAGAAACCACGTGGTCATATATGGGGGGAGGGGGGGTTTGGAAAATGACCACGATAAGCCACATGGAGGGAGGGGGGTGTTGCTCTCCAACCACGTGGTTTTTTTTACACGAAAAGCTTTTAGTGAATAACAATAGCGGTGTAAAAAATACAAATCATTAAAATTTAATGATTTAATCATTAAACGCAAAGCGCATCTTAGGGCCAATGCACACCAGTGCTGTCATGGTGGTTACTCCAAGTTACTCACTGAGTAACCAGCTCTCGGGACCAAAAAAAATTTTTTTTTTGCTTACTTTTCACCGAAACGAAAAATAATTTTCTTCTGAAAAATTTTTCCGCTCTCTAAGATCGCTTTTACTGCTCCTACCATTTTGAAATCGTTCCCCCTTCCCCATTATCCATGTATCCTATTCGGGACTCCCGGTTCCCTAGAACGTATTATTCGAACTTTTTGCACCCCCGTAGATTTTGAAATATGTCCTCTGCAGGATCTCCGCCCTCTTATACGAATCCCTCTAACTAATTTGCGCCTTGTTAGATTAAAAAAAAGTCCTCTACGGGATCTAGAACGTATTATTTGAACTTTTTTGCGCCCCCGTAGAATTTATTTATTTAAATATCTTCGCCCTCCTATACGTATTCCTTTTTCTGCACCCCCGTAGATTTCAAAATATGTCCTCTACGGGATTTCCGCTCCCCAAAAACGTATTATGTACTCGAACTGTTAGCGCCCCTGTAGATTTAGAAATATGTCCTCGGCAGGATCTCCGCCCTCCCATACGTGATCCTCTAACTTTTTTTGCGCTCCTGCAGAGTTAAAAATATGTCCTCCACGGGATTTCCGCTCTCCTAGAACGTATTATTCGAACTTTTTTTCGCCCCCGTGGATTTAGAAATATGTCCTCTGTAGGATCTCCACCCCTATATGTATTCCTCTAACTTTTTTGCGCCCCTATAGATTTGAAAAAATGTCCGCTTCGAGATTTCCGCCCCCCTAGAAACTTCAAACTTTTTTAGCGCCCCCGTATTCCTTTAACTGTTTTGAGCCTCCTTAAATTTAAAAAAGTACTCTATGGGATTCCCGCCCCTTGAACGTATTATTTGAACTTTTTTGCGCCCCCGTAGAATTTATTAATTTATTTATCTCCGCCCTACTATACGCCGTATTCCTTTAATTGTTTTGAGCACCCTTAGATTTCAAAACATGACCCCTGTTGTATCTCCGCCCTCCTATACCTATTCCTCTTGCGCCCTCTTAGATTTCAAAATATGTCCTCTACAGGATTTCCGCTCCC
>NW_026943122.1:0-5843 GCF_024139115.2 Armigeres subalbatus
TACTCGCTCAAGCCGGCTTCGTTGATGGACGCTGACAACGGACCAGATTTTTATTGTATAGCAAATCTTTAAAAAAATGCCATGAATACCAGGTCCCAATGCACTATATGTTTATCGATTTTAAGCATCCGACAGTAGACCTCGAGTAGACGAAAATAGCTCAATAATATCAAATGTTGATAAAATAGCAAAATGAGATATGGACATGATTGATATAAGAGATAAAAGATCAGACGATAATATCAAAATTTTGCCATAAAATATTATGGGATGTTCAAGTTATGCTATTTGTAATAAGTGATCAATATCATGTGCCGTTAATTTGTTCTTATCCATTGCATATATTGATATTTAACCTTTCCGTCCCCAACGTCTGTTTTTAAGGGCTTTCAAAAATCTAAACTGCTGTAAAAATCGCATTTCTTGACCGATTCTTTCGCAACAAGTTGCATTCCATCCGGATGGATCCCAATTTTTGATTTATACCAGTTTCGAGGCTATCCACAGTACGGTTCCAGAACTATTCCATATTCCGTTGGGGTCAGTTGTCCCCGGAATAAGTGGCCATTTACAATTTTAAGTCAAAACAGGTCGTGCGACACCTCAAACTTCATGATTCCACAAAGCAATGATGCAAATGATATTTTTGGGGTTCCTGGCCCACTCGGAATCAATCTGGCCACATCGGTCCCAATCCGGGGACCAACGGAATGGCCATTTTCTAAATTGATTCAAAATAGGTCGTGCGACACCTCAAAATTCATGATTTTTCAAAGCAATGATGGGAATGATATTTTTATGGTTCCTGGCACACTCGGATCCATTCCGGACACAATCAAGAGGACCTACGGAATGGCCATTTTCTAAATTGATTGAAAATAGGCCGTGCGACACCTCAAACTTCATGATTTCACAAAGCAATGATGGGAATGATATTTTTAGGGTTCCTGGCCCACTCTGATCCATTCCGGCCACAATCCGGGGATCTACGGAATGGCCATTTTCTAAATTGATTCAAAATAGGTCGTGCGACACCTCAAACTTAGAGCTTAAAATATTCATATTCATGAAGCAACTTCGGTCCGAATTTTGACAAACATCGCATGAATATTCAAAACATAGAATGACATAGTCAGACGACTACTCCACGAACTCATTCATTCGACTGTCACTGAATGTGTTTACTATGTGCAGAAAAAAACATAATTAGCATTGTTTATGTTGATGTTTACCACTGAAAGTGCCTCACGGATGAAAATCGGATTCAGTCCTGTGTGATAAATCACTTTACTTATTTGAAACGTGTTCAGATTTCAGATAATTTATCAGTTTGTAAAATGTGCATAAATATTCAATGACTAATATTCAACTGAATATTGACTGTCCAGAGCCGACTATGAATGTGTCGGAAGTGAACTGACAAATGAAGAAAAATGGTCTTCACTAAAAATTTCGATTATTTTACACTTTGGTTCCACCAGTAGCTCTTCCAGGAAATCATTTAGTCTTTCTTCAGAAATTTAGCTGGAAATTCCTCCCAAAGTTCTTCCAATAGTTTCTCTGGGAGTCCCTCTAGGAATTCTGCTAGGAGTTCCTCCTAAAAATCCTCCGGGAGCTCTTACGGGAGCTCTTTCGGCAGTTACTACGAGAATTCCTCCGGGAGATCCACCGCCAGTTTCTATGAGCATTCCTCCGCAGGTTTCTACGGCAGTTCCCCCGAGTGTTCCTCTAAGAAGGAACTCCTGGAGTAATTTCCGGAGGAGCTCCTGGAGGAATTTCTGGAGGAATTTCCAGAGAAATTATCAGAGGATTTTTCGGAGGAACTTCCGGTGGAACTTCTGGAGGAATTTCCCAAAGAACTACAGGAAGAATTTCTAGAGTAACTCTCGTAAAAACTCTTGGATGAACTCCCAAATGAACTTCCGTAAGAATTCCAGGAGGAACTCTTGGAAGAGTTCTCAAAAGATCTCCCAGAGAAATTCTCCGAGGAACTTCTGGAGGATTTTGTAGATAAATTCTAAAAAAAGCCTGATTGAATTCCCGGAGGAGCTACTGCTGGAACTCCCGGGTAAATTTTCAGAGGAAGAGTCGTTGGAATACCCGGAGTTGAATTTCTAGAGGAACTTCCGAAATCCCATTTCCCGTGAAATTCTTGCCATATATCCTCCTGGATTTCCCTGTGATCTCTTGGAGGGATTCCCGGAGGAACTCTTGGAAAAACTCCTGGAGGAGGTCCCGCAAGCACTTCCGGAAGAATTCTCACAAGGAAGTCCTGTACTAATTCTTGGAGTAGTTCATGAAGGAATTTCTGGATAAATATCTGAAGGAATTCCCGGAAAAATACCAGGAGAAATTATTGCAGAAATTTCCAGATGAAATGCTGAAGAAATTACCGGATGAATTCCCGGAGATCGTTCTGAAGAAAATCTTGGAAGAACTCTTGAAAGATATCTTGTAGGAACTCTCAAATTAATACCCGAATGAAATTCTGGAGTGTATTTCTAGTGAAGTCCGGAAAGCATTCCAGGACAATTCCGCGGAAAAATTTCGGGAGAAATTCCTGAAGGAATTCCTGGAGAAGTACCGGAAGCAATTCCCGGGAAAATACCTGGGAGAATTTCCGAGGAAATATATGGACGAATTCCTGGATAAATTTCTAAAGAAATTTTTAGATGAATTCATGAAGGATATTCTGAAGTAATAGCGGAAAGAATTCCAGAATGAAATCCTAGAGGATTTCACTATTAAATTTATGAAGGTATTACCGGAAAAAAACTCCAGAAAGTTATCCTGGAGGAATTAAAGCAAGAGTTCCTGGAGGAGTGGTACAATTTTCAATAAGTCCGTCCAGCTATTTGGCTTCGCCGACGACATAGATATTATTTCACGTAACTTTGAGAAGATGGATGAAGCCTACATCAGACTGAAGAGGGAAGCCAAGCGGATCGGACTAGTCATCAACACGTCGAACACGAAGTACATAATAGGAAGAAGTTCAAGAGAAGACAATGTGAGCCACCCACCGCGAGTTGGCATCGGTGGTGACGAAATCGAGGTGGTAGAAGAATTTGTGTACTTGGGCTCACGGTGACTGCCGAAAATGATACCAGCAGAGAAATTCGGAGACGCATAGTGGCTGGAAATCGTACATACTTTGGACTCCCCAAGACGCTCCGATCGAATAGAGTTCGCCGCCGTACCAAACTGACAATCTACAAAACGCTCATCAGACCGGTAGTCCTCTACGAACACGAGACCTGGACGGTGCTCGTGGAGGACCAACGCGCACTCGGAGTTTTCGAAAGGAAAGTGCTGCGTACCATCTATGGTGGGGTGTAGATGGCGGACGGTACGTGGAATGAACCACGAGTTGCATCAGCTGTTGGGAGAACCATCCATCGTTCACACCGCGGAAATCGGACGACCGCGGTGGGCCGGGCACGTAGCCAGTATGTTGGACAATAACCCGGTGAAAATGGTTCTCGACAACGATCCGACGGGCACAAGAAGGCGAGGTGCGCAGCGGGCAAGGTGGATCGATCAGGTGGAAGATGACTTGCGGACCCTCCGTAGACTGCGTGGTTGGCGACGTGTAGCCATGGACCGAGCCGAATGGAGAAGACTCTTATATACCGCACAGGCCACTTCGGCCTTAGTCTGAATAAATAATAATAATCCTGGAGGAATGCCCGGGGAAGTACCTAGATGAATTTCCGAAGGAATTTCTTATAGATTTACAAGTGAAATTGTGGAGCGAAATCGGTGGATTTCCGTCATAAATTTCTGAAGAAACTTCTAGCGAAATTTTGGAAGGAAATTCCGTTTGTATTATTGAAGGAACTCCCGATTGTATATAAAAGCAGGAGATTTTTCTGGAAGAATAGCCAAAGAAATGTCTAGAAGGAAAAATTGGAGAAGAAAATAAATCTTCAAGGAATTTCCTCATGAATTTCCTAAAAAACTAATTTAGTTAGGGGTTTCTAGATAAGGAGAAATTACAATTACATGAGAAAGATTTTCGAACGATTTTCAGAGGATTACTTTCCGGAGGAATTTAGAAGTTCCCAGGGGAGCTTCTAGAAGGATTTCAAAGAGAATTCTTGCGCCCGAAACTTTTCGAGTTGTTTTGCCCCAACCTGCCCACTCTGGCTAAGCCCTTGTATCATTCCCATCATTGCTTTGTAAAATCATGAAGTTTGAGGTGTCACATGACCTATTTTGAATTAATTTAGAAAATGGCCATCCCGTAGGTCCCCTGATTGCGACCGATGAGGCCAGATTGAATCCGAGTGGGCCAGGAACCCTAAAAATATCATTTCCATCATTGCTTTGTGAAATCTTGTAGTTTGAAGTGTTGCACGACCTATTTTGAATCAATTTAGAAAATGGCCATTCCGTTGGTCCCCGGATTGTGACCGATGTGGCCGGATTGAATCCGAGTGGGTCAGGAACCCTAAAAATATCATTTCCATCATTGCTTGGAAAATCATGAAGTTTGAGGTGTCGCACGACCTATTTTGAATCAATTTTGAATATGGCCATTCCGTTGGTTTCCGGATTGTGACCGATGTGGCCGGATTGAATCCGAGTGGGCCAGGGGCCCCAAAAACATCATTCCTATCATTGCTTTGTAAAATCATGAAGTTTGAGGTGTCGCACGACCTATTTTGAATCAATTTAGAAAATGGCCATTCCGTAGGTCCCCGGATTGGGACCGATGTGGCCGGATTGAATCCGAGTGGGCCAGGAACCCTAAAAATATCATTCCCATCATTGCTTTGTAAAATCATGAAGTTTGAGGTGTCGCACGACCTATTTTGAATCAATTTAGAAAATGGTCATTCCGTAGGTCCTCCGGATTGTAGCCGGAATAGATCCGAGTGGACCAGGAACCATAAAAATGTCATTCTCATCATTGCTTTGAAAAATCATGAAGTTTGAGGTGTCGCACGACCTATTTTGAATAAATCTAGAAAATGGTCATTCCTTTGGTCCCCGGATTGGGTCCACCGGAGGTGGACTGATCATGTGCAGAACGACTTGGCGAGCGTGGGGCGCATTCAAGGATAGAGATAAGCGGCCTCGAACCGTGTATTGTAGCGTCAAGTTGTTGATTCAGTGTTTTCTATTTAGACCTGCATCAGGGGTCTCCAGTAGCCTTCCAAGAAAAGGCGTAGGATTGGCAATCCGGAGATGGCGATTTCGATTCTCGGTCCGGTCTAGGGTGTTTTCGGGCTGGAAACTTTCTCGACACATAGTGTATACAATGTACTTGCCACACAAGATACATATTCATGCAATGACCGGCATATAAAAGCTTACAATTAATAAATGCTAACACAATACTAAATTGAAAAACCGGCTTCTAGTTGGAATGTAGAGCCATGGAGGGATAAGAAGATCCTGCATCAAACGTTGATTGGAATTCTTTGCTTCGTAATTGCTCTGTGGATGATGCGGTATGCAGATTCTATGAAGTCATCTAATTCGTGAACATGTTCTGAGCCCTAGCAGCACACATATTTCACATTGGTTACTGAAACTTATATGTGACCAGATTCAGTCACAACTTGTGCTGCTTGGGCGAAGAAATCGCTGTAAGCCCCGTGTTACTGATACGTGGTCTAATAGCAATCTTAAAATGCTCAGAAATATGTTACGTAAATGTCGAAAACCAGATAGAAGAAAATTCTCTCGCTCTTCGAATCATAGAGCTGGAATACACAGATGCGTAAAATTGTGCTTTCAATAAGTACACTACTGGTTTAGAAATGAACCAAAAAAAAAACTAAACGGGGGTTGCGTTTCGAGTCGAGATGCGCAATGGCACCCCAGTTTCTGTT
>NW_026943123.1:0-1055 GCF_024139115.2 Armigeres subalbatus
GCTACCAGCGGAGACGATCACCAGAGGATGCGTCACAAGGAGGAGTATGAACCGGAAACAACATACTCAGAAGCTTAATCAAATAAGTGGCGAAATATATGACCTGGTATCAAAAACTTACTCAAAGTTTATAAATCCGGCGCACAACGCCACAATTTGCGTAAGCGTGCACGTCCGGAAGAATTCAAAGTGGGTCAGAATGTGTACCGCCGCAACTTCAAGCAATCTAACGCCGGGGAATATTACAATGCTAAGCTAGCGCCTATGTATTTGCTCTTGCCGCATAGTAGCCAAACTCGGTTCAAGCCTTACGAACTCGAAGACGCTGACGGGAAAAACGTGGTGTTTGGCCCGCTGAGCACATAAATATAGTTTTCATTGATCGCGGACGATCAAATTCAGTCTTACAATTCTGTTTTCTGTTGTTATTTGGAAAACTGCGGTGGAAATTCAAGTAACTCACTCTCCACACCACACAACGCAGTATTTATCTCTCCTGTGCATTGAGAGAAGATAGCATGCTGTGAGTGGCGTCAATCTCCTAATGAAGGTCCAATGTTTTTCTCACTGAGAGCAGTGTTTAAAGGATTAGCATAGGAGGTTCTGTACGTTCGGGAAAACCCAGAACGATATTTTAGGCCGGCCGAAAATTAATTAAGTTTTACAAAACTCGATCGCGAGAGAAAACTAATGTGTCTTCCAATGGTGTAAGATGGCCAAATTAGGACGTTCTCTAGCGATCAAACAAAGAGTGAGTATGAGGTACTTCCGTGAGTCTACAATTGAACGGGCAGAGTTGGAAGGAAAGGGTGGTGATCTGTCATGCGAAACTATTCTACTATGGCAATTCAGGATAAGGCTGCGACGAACCCGTGACGGTTAGGTTGGGACGAAGATAATTAGTCAACCAGCAAGATCCGGCCAATTGTAGGATACTATGGGTGTTCGAGGAGTCGAGAACCATTTTGATTCACCGTGATGGCGTGCCAGATCACGGGATCCCCAATTGCGCGTACCCGAATCGAGCACCTCATAAATCTTTAAACTCTTTCATG
>NW_026943124.1:0-85 GCF_024139115.2 Armigeres subalbatus
CCCTATAAGCTTCAAATGATATCGACTCGGACAATGACCTGTAATGAGACCCGTATAAGTGCTTAGGTCTCTTTTAGATAATTCT
>NW_026943124.1:108-1000 GCF_024139115.2 Armigeres subalbatus
ATCAAAACTTCGTTTCTGCATTAAACATATAGCCTTTTGGTTAAGCACTTAGTGTACAAGCAAGGAGAGCCATGAAATGATTTAGTTTAGTTTAGTATAGTTTATTTTCTTGTTTTCCTTTCCTGAATTCCTTTCAACAGCTATATAGTTCAAATAATATTGAAAGTTACTGGTCTGGTTCTATCTACAGTTTTGGCGATTTAAGGAGAAAGTTTAAAAAAAAACCTTGAAATAGCATAAAGTGTTGGGATAGCTAAAGGAAAATTTAAAATTCTTATATTCTATACCCTAATATCACAGACTATGACAGACGCCGTAGCAACGGGTTTGCGGAAGTAGCACATCCCATCCAAAATTTCGGAAGTATACGCTGGATCCAATCGTCGATTCGTTCTAGCTTCGCGATTCTGTGGACGTCATTGGTGGGATGGAATGCATCCAAATTCAGGATCATCTTCAATATCCGGTTCTGCTTCACTTGAATTTTATTCCTATGGCTAGCGGCGCAGCTATACCATGTTGGGAAGCCGTAGGTTAGAGATGGCTTGGATCTTGGAGTTGACGTCCATATATGAACGTCGGTTTATGAGCGGATAGAGCACTCTAATGAGTTTGTCGCATTTACTCAGGCTGTGCTTTATGTGGGTAGCGAAGGTTAGCTTCTGGTCCATTGATAGTCCTAGGTATCGAACCTCATCCGACCATGGAACTGGGAGACCCCAAACGGATATTTCGCTTTGCGGAAGTTTTTGCGGGCTTCGCTTGCGAGTGAAGAAAATAGTCTGCGATTTGCCGGCATTCGTTTTTATCTTCCACTTTTTCTGGTAGCTTTCGATGGTATTTTGAGCTTCTTGTAGTTCCGTTACCACAATGGATGGAATTCGTCGTAGGC
>NW_026943125.1:0-25776 GCF_024139115.2 Armigeres subalbatus
TGCCCGGAAAGTCCAAGCTGGATCTAGATCTGGTGAAACAGTCCTCTATTTTTAAGGAAGCAGGCTAGCGATATCGTCTGCTGAAGTATCTGGTATGTTTGTCGGTATTCTGTAGGAATGTCATACTTTGGACATCAGTAGATCACATATTCCACTGAGCTTTGTACTTCGCAAATGTCACAAATGATATGAAAGGACCTTCCGCCGAAACTTCTTCCATACGCACCTTGTAGTTCCATAAACTACAATACATTTTTTTTGGCCACCTTTCAGACACGCCTTATAGTTTTCTAAACCACAAGCCATTTCCACCGATCTACCAAACGCGCATTGTAATTTTGCAAACCACAAAACAATTTCTTACGGTCTTCCAGGTGAGGCTTTGATGTTCTTCAAACCACAAACCAATTTCCAGCGGTCTTTCAGAGGCGCCACCACAAACCATTTCTCGACAGTCTTCGAGACGCGTCTTGTGATTTAGCAAACCACAAACCATTTTCCGATGGTCTTCGAGACGCGTCTTGTGTTTTAGCAAACCACAAACCATTTTTCGACGGTCTTCGAGACGCGTCTTGTGATTTAGCAAACCACAAACCATTTTTCCGACGGTCTTCGAGACGCGTCTTGTGATTTTGCAAACCACAAACCATTTACCGACGGTCTCCGAGACGCGCCTTGTGATTTTGCAAACCACAAATCATTTTCCGACGGTCTTTTAGGCGCGTCTTGTGATTTTGCAAACCACAAACCATTTACCGACGGTCTCCGAGACGCGTCTTGTGATTTTGCAAACCACAAATCATTTTCCGACGATCTTTGAGACGCGTTTTGTGATTTAGCAAACCACGAACCATTTTTCCGACGGTCTTCGAGACGCGCCTTGTGATTTAGCAAACCACAAACCATTTTCCGACGGTCTTCGAGACGCGTCTTGTGATTTTGCAAACCACAAACCATTTACCGACGGTCTCCGAGACGCGCCTTGTGATTTTGCAAACCACAAACCATTTTTCGACGGTCTCCGAGACGCGTCTTGTGATTCAGCAAATCACAAACCATTTTCCGACGGTTTTCGAGACGCGTCTTGTGATTTTGCAAACCACAAACTGTTTCCGACGGTCTTCGAGACGCGTCTTGTGATTTAGCCAACCTCAAACCATTTTCCGACGGTCTTCGAGACGCGTCTTGTGATTTTGCAAACCACAAACCATTTTCCGACGGTCTTCGCGACGCGTCTTGTGATTTAGCAAACCACGAAACATTTTCCGACGGTCTTCGAGACGCGTCTTGTGATTTTGCAAACCACAAACTGTTTCCGACGGTCTTCGAGACGCGTCTTGTGATTTAGCCAACCTCAAACCATTTTTTTGACGGTCTTCGAGACGCGTCTTGTGATTTTGCAAACCACAAACCATTTTCCGACGGTCTTCGCGACGCGTCTTGTGATTTAGCAAACCACGAAACATTTTCCGACGGTCTTCGAGACGCGTCTTGTGATTTTGTAAACCAAAAACTATTTTCCGACGGTCTCCGAGACGCGCGTTTTTGATTCAGCAAACCACAAATCATTTTCCGACGGTTCGAGACGCATTTGACCTTGTGATTTAGCAAACCACAAACCATTTTCCGACGGTCTTAGCGACGCGTTTTGTGATTTTGCAAACCACGAAACATTTTTCGACGGTCTTCGAGACGCGTCTTGTGATTTTGCAAACCACAAGTCATTTTCCGACGGTTTTCGAGACGGGTCTTGTGATTTTGAAAACTGAAATATATCACTCGTTACAATTTAACCATTTGAGATCAACTAACCTCATGAAATCAGCGACAGGATCCAAAAAAAAAAAACGACTGGTAGGATCGCCAAAATGTGTGGCTCAAAATGGCCGGAATGAAGTTATGACAGCGACTCTCCGTGGATATGTGTGCACGCCGCGGAGGTCTGACTTGAAGAGGCAAAGTCATGGCTTGCTACTCGCCGATTGACACGCTTATGTGTGAATCTATTATTACACGCTGGAGACATTTTACTCAAACCCCACACCCTTGAACAAGGAGAGGGTTCCTATGGTTTCCGGATGTGACGGAAGCATACGCGGCAGCTTTTAGGCAAACAGCCACTTGCATACGATGGCGGAATGGGAGGACACCTGCTTCGACGCAGGCAGCCTTTGCGGGTGTTCATGGAAGAAGTCCGGAAGCTATGCGGAGGTATTGGTAGAATACTGGATTTGAGTATGTTGACAAGCTCACAACGTGCTACACCAGTCGGTTCCAGTAAAAGATATTTTAGTTACTAGATAAAGATTGTCGCTTTGGTTCCCTTTGTTCTGCTGTCCGAAACATGTGTGGTACATACCTGTCAAATCGTATGGATTTTCCTTCTTTGACATTTAGCTCCCCTATCCTCGCCAGCAAAAGATGTTCCGAACAGCGACGACAGCGACAATCTTTATCTAGTAACTAAAATATCTTTTGTTCCAGTACGCACAGCAGTCTGCTGTCAATCAGCGCTTGGCCGATACGATATCGAGCGGGCTGTTGTTCGTGTCTTGATAAAGTTTTAACTAGGTTGACCCTTAATTTGCAGCCGACGGTCAAGCGCTTGGAAATGAGGGACAAATATCAGTCCTCGGTCGATGGAGACTCCGAGGGCCTTGGCGAGTTTCCGCTTTGGGATCGGCTGACCATTAATTTTTAGGCGATGGCGTCCATTGCACACATGCCAGCAGACGCTTTTTCCAGCCGACATGGTGACGCCAACCGACGAGGCCCACCGATGAACTGCACTAACTGCTGCTTGGGTTCAGAGACGAGTTCCCACCGGATGACCAACTTCTCGACGACCTTTGATACACAGGAGGTCAGTCAGATAGGCCGGTAATCAGCGGCGTAGCGGGAGGAGATACTGTTTTTAGTTATCGGAATAACGTGGCACGTCGGGAAAAGTTTGATTGGTCCAGGCTTGATCTACCAGCTCGAGGAATACTATTTTGCAGGTAGGGATATCGGATACCCTATTCCATCCGGACCAGAAGACTTCCTCTTACTACTGGTAAAAGCGAAGGAGAACTCGGCGAACGAAAGGGGCTGGTTTATTAGGAAAGCAAGTCCGGCGGGACTATCAAAAAAAAAAATCCCAATCGGCGGTATCATAACGCCATTGCGGCCTCTTAGAAGTGGTAGGAGGAGAGGCGTTGGCAGTGACCTGATTTGGAAAATGGTTGCTTCCATATAGGTCGGAAGCAATCTCCCAATTTAACATGGAAAGGAGGGGTCGGCTGATAGTGGTCACGTCGATGGCTGTGGCCGACTGGCCATTAAACAAGGTGGGTGGCTTTTGAACAAGGTGGTTTAGGGGAACCAGATCTGCCTCCTCGAAAGCATCGAGTAGGCCAACACCACGGAGGTCCGATCTTGTACCTTCCCATGTCGGGTAATGGGAGTTCATATCTCCCAGAAGAAGAAGGGGAGATGGCGGAAGGAATGATACTTCGGAGATGGACTCCAACGACTGGGAGGTCTTCACGAAACTGAAGGACGTCAAGGGGGATCTCAGGGAGGATTCCTATCGCCACGGAATGCCGGATAATTTTACCTTCCTTACAAATCCATTTGTATTTGCCTCCAAGGGAGATATCCTCGGAGGTATCTTGAAGAGTATTGTTGTAGACGGGAGTGTCTTGGGTGGTCGAGCCTGGGTGATCTCTAGTCCCATTTATGGAGCTAACATAAAGAGCTGGATTGGATTTGGTTATTTGCTGGCAGTGGTAGGACTTATCACTTGGGTTGGAGTGCCCGAGGAGCTTAGGACACTGGATCTGTTGGGATTTAAAGCCAAGGTTGGTGTCCCCGGAATGTCCGGGAAGCGATCGAAGGGACTTGTTTCCAAAGATTGAGGTCCCAGGGTTCCCTAAGCAGCACATATTCATAGCATCCGTACTAGCTTCTCAATGGTGCTGGTTGATCAGCTTGCTGCTACTCAATGGCTTGCATCCCCCGTCGTCCGTCGGGGAAGAACAAAACGTCCCGATAACACCTGGCAGGAATCGCTTGCTTCACACGGAGTCCTCCGGAGAAACAGCGTCTTGGAACCTTGCGCTTGCTGAATTGCGTACAGGAGGATAAAACGTCCCTCTTCCGTCGCCGGGGGTGTTCGTTAGTTCCGGTGTGGGAAAGACGTCCGCACTGAGGAGGCCCCGACTATCGGGGCATCTGGACAGGTTCTTCATGCTTGGCGAGTCTTCGTCCACTGGTTGACGGGGTCGACCCGATCGTTCCGGTGGGATCATGACGTCCGGTCTACCGGCGCCCAGGGCACCGTGGATGATTTGTTCGTTCAATGACATCCTCAAACGCTGGAGTTGGTCCAAATATTACGGTTGGGGTATGGCGTCTGGCCCTAAGGCGCTCCGACTGTCTGGATCAGGGAACGGCTCAAGGGTTGTAGCAGTGTGCTTTGTTTTTGGCAGGTTGGAGGCAACATGGTGGTGGGTGCTTGCTTATGTATTGAAAGCGTGGTTAATACTTGACGGAAAGACCGCCACTTTTCTTGTTGACCGTACGCTGGGTTTTTGGGGTATTCTAGTGTTTGGTGAGGTGTTCGGGGGAGGAGGCCTTTGGTGTCTGGTGAAGTGTTCGTAAGACTTTATTTCGTAGTGTTGGAATCTCTAGAGCCAAAACTGACGTTAGAGGTGGTAGTTTTTGCGATGGTTAGCTTTCTGTTAGATGTCTTTGGTTGCGGAGAATAGAAGATGTCCTGACCTGGGGAGATCTTGAACGACAGCGACAGATGGAGAAAAGCTAGACAATGACTTTGGAGGTTGAACGTGGCTCCGGGGGGAGACAGCTCTACTGTCTCGTTGCCTTTTGAGAAGGTCATTCTCGATCCTTAGGGTTTGGACTTCGAGGCGGAGGGATTCCAGCTCCGAGCGCATAGCTCTCATCTCTTGCAGCAGAGCGGAAACATCTATTTTGGGTTTAAATGTTCTGCGTGACTTCGGCGTATGACCATTCTGCCCTTTCCTCCTGTTGGAGGATTCTTCTGGCCTCCGGGTAAGTGCAACTGTTGTCGATTTTGATTCGCTGAACGTCGTTCTCAGTCCTGTAGCTAGGACAGGCCCGACTAGAGATGCCGTGCTGATTGCTGTTACACTTACTACAGAATTTTGGGAGGTCGCACCTCCGGTCCTCAATGATCGGGTGTGTACCCGAGCAAATCCCACAGATACCGTTGGTGGTCTTACAGCGGGCTTTAGTGTTGTCAAAAGACGAACAGCCAAAGCACTGCATCGGAGAGGGGTAGTAGGGTCGAGTGGGGCATCTCAAGAAACCAATGCAAATGAACTCTGGTGTAAGTGTTCGGTTCTGTTAATTGTATGTATTGATGTGATTTTGTATTTTAATAATCGTGAATGTGTATGACAGGATGTTTTTGTTTGAGTTTAAAGGTTTTTCCCAAGCACAGTACACTTGACATACAAATAGATAACTATTAGGAGCAATCACCTTAACTGCTACCAACCACTCTCCAAGCTTCTTCAACCACCACCAGGAGCCGCAAAAAACGGAGTTGGGAGTGGCCATGATGAGTTCCACAAAAGGGATGAAGACTGTGAAAAGTCGATGACCGGAGATGGGGTCATGGACCTTGGGGCTGATTGGGCTGGGACAAATCGTTCACTTACCCGGCAGTCGTGAACAAGACTAGATGTCCAAAGCACTAATTAAAAGTTTAAATTTAAACAGTTTCAATTTACCAAATTGTGAGCATAAGAAAGAAAATAAGACCCCGTTGTTCTACCGTGGATTCCATCGTTGTTTTCCGTGAATTTCAACGCCGTGCTTGTGCCCAGTTTCCCGTGAAGCCCTGCGCCGTCCTAGAGCCCCCTCGGCGGGTAGATTCCGGCACCGTTGTTGGCCGAAGACCGATCCGACAACACATCGGTAGCCTAGGACGCGCAACTGGATCTTCAGCTATCCGCCGACGATCCCTTGGCTCAACCTAAGGCGCGGAACGTAGCCAGACGTGGCTGAAGCTTGCGGTAAGAGACGCATCAGACGAGGAAGGACGCAGCGCAGAGGAGAGAGGTGGTTAGGATGAATAAGGGGCCCCATTAGTTGAGGTTTGCTAGTTAGTAAGAAAGTGGGAGGAAAGTGAAGAGAGGAAGGAGTGAAGCCTAATAAAAGTGTAGCTAATAAAATTGTGAAAATCGTTGAAAAGCGCTGGTAGGTTTTTCTTAATTTCGAGTGCGAAGATACCCTGTCCCGCGGTAAACTTCCGAGAGTGTGCCAACCCTGAGGCAGTTGATTTGAGGAGTCTTGGAAGTGCTCCCGATTGGTTAGACCGGCATTTACATCGGTCTTGAGGTCCCGTGGATGGTGAGAACGAGGAGAGGGGTGTTCCTTTCCTCAACCATTTTCTTCGAGATAGGGTGTACTTCGTCTACGTCTTACTCATCCAGCTCCATACGCAACTTCTCTGCTTCATAGTTAACGACATCCCGGCAGTACACAATACACTTGACTCGGTTGTGCACCGGGTGAGGGATGACTTGAACCGCAGAACCGTCATCTAGCTTCTCCAGTTTTTGCAGCTTCTTGAAATGGTTTTGGTTCATCATTTTCAGTGCGTACGTTTTACCTTCGCATTCAGGAAAAGGTTTTAGAGTTTCCCTGCAGGAAACTCCGAAGGAATTCTCGGAGGAATGTATAGAGAAGTTGAAGGATTTCGAAAATTCCGTCAGTAGTTCCTTCGGAAACTCCTTAAGAAATTCCCCGGGCAACACCAGATCGTATATGATGTCACATAAGATGCTTACGTTATTGTGTGTTTGTGTTGTCTGGGTCGTTCGGAAATTCCTCTCCGGAGGAATTCCCAAAAGAATTTTAGATTGTTTTATAAAAAAAAAATCGAAAGAATTCCTAAAGGAATTTCTGGAGATATTTCTAGATTTATTTGCGGAGGATTTTTGAAGAAACTCCTTGAGGAATTTAGTAATGAATCACTGGAGGAATCTCCAATGTATTACTTAGAGAAATTTACGATGGAATTCCTGGGGGAACTTTTGAAGGTTTGCCTGAAAGATGACTAACCGAATTAATTCCTTGGGGTATTTTTTACGCAAAAATGTGTGGAGGACTTTCCGAACGGACCTTTGGGTGAACTCATGCAATATCACCTGGATGATCACTGGATAAATATCCGAAGCAACTCCTGAAGTGAATTCCTAAGGAATTCTTGAGAATATCCGAAGAAGTATGATGATGGATCGAATGCAACCCCCATATTTTTGGATTTTTTTGGGATGATGTCTTAATTCCAGATTCAAAACAGTGTTTCATCTAACTACTGTCCGTATTTTCAAATGAATTACTAGAAGAATTCCCAGAGGAGTTTCTGAAGTAATTTCCGAATGAATTCCTGTAGAAATCCTCAAACTTTTATGAAAATTCAGTTTGAGTTTTTTCGTGGATTCCTATAATAACTATTCAGAAAATTTATTCAACATTTTCTCTTCGAAAACCTATTCAGGCTGTTCTTTGGAAATTCTTTCGAGAATTTATTTGGAAATTCCTCCTGAAATACATTCTGAAAATCCTCCAATAAGGTGGCTCAAAAAACACTTTTTCAAATTTTTTGATGGGCTCTAATATTCTCGCGGTTTTCTGCACAGCAATTAAATTCTACAAGATCTGAATGAGTATCATAGTTCTTTATCGTAAGTTGTGCCGTCCAACTGTAATTCACTGTTTTTCGATGTTTCTGCATACATTTTTGCATATAAACTTCCAACGAGTTTAGCACCGCCCAAACGTTGACCGATTTGGCTGAAATTTTGTCCAGAGCATCAGGGCATCAAATAGAACCGAATAAGAGGGCGGCCCATCAAAAAAATTGAAAAAAGTTTTTCCCATACTAATTTGAGCCACGCTATCCTCCAAGAATTTTTTTTTTAGAATTTCTCCAGAAAATGGTTCAGATATTCTTTTGAGAACTCCCCCAGGAATAATTTATAAAATTTCCCCGGGAGCTCATTTGAATACTCCTCCAGGAATTTTTTCGTAAAACTTCCCAAAAGGGCTTTGTCAGAAATTTCTTTAGTCTTTCAAATATCCTGCAGGAATTGTTCCGAAAATTTTGTTGAAAGAATTTTCAGGAAAAAAATATTGAAGAATGAAATAGGAAATCCTAAAGGAATTTTCGGAGGAGTTTTTTCTAAATGAAATTTCCGAAGGGTTCCTGAAAGAATTTTTGAAGGGTTTTTTTTAAAGGATTCCCGAAACAATGCTCAAAGGGAATACCGAAGAAATTATAAATAGAATCTCGGAAGGTCTAAGGTTATTCCTGGAAGAGTTGCTAATAAATCCGGATGAATGAGCGAAGGAATTCCTAGAAGAATTTTCGAAAGAATTCCTGGATTTGTCGTGCTGTTTTTACATTAGCATAAACCACAAAATCAAAAGTGAATTCCTGGAAATTTGAAGAAATTCCTGAGGGAAATTTCGAAGCAACTCCAAGAAATTCTTCCTAAAGTTTCCGAAGGGTTTCTTGAGAAAGTACTGGCAGGATTCTAAAAAAACATATTCCGAGAAGAATTCGTAAAGAAATTTCGGAATGACTTTTCTAATAATTAGATACTTCATAATCTTTTGTTAAAAATATTTAAAATTTTTATACGCATTTCACTGATTCCAAGTTTTACCAATTTTTTGATGAAAGCTTGAGTGAGTACATCCATGAAGCCTTTTGCTACATATCATTGATCAAAATTTGTTTTGCCATTCTAATATTATAGGTTGTTAGAACATCAGTGAAATCGTATTATACAACCTTGATGAAGATGGTTTACTTGAAGAAATCGCGTTATGCTTGGTACAGAGAATCAAACTCGTCGACTCCGGATTGCAAGGGCACGCTTTTGCTTCCAACGCTACCCTCACATTCGTTCAATCGTTAATCAATAAGCGTAACTTAGCTTCGTTGTAGCGGTAAAAGATGTCTAAGCAGCAATCAATCATAGAGTCTATGGTATAGCTTTTATCACAATGAATAATCAAAAACTGCCGTGGAAGCCAAGTAATTAACTGATCAAACGATTTCAAAGTTCTTTCGACTACCAAAAATGTTGTTTCAGTTTTTTTAATAAGCAAAATTCAGTCTTACACTGGGATGAATTATGCGAATTATATAATTTGATCAATTAAAATGTTTTAACTTACCCTTTTCCAGACGAACGGCGTGTAGTAAAACTTCCAGCACAGCCAAACAACCAAAATCAGTGCAATAGTGTGGCCAACAACGCTAAGCGCCACCGCGTGCCCCTGCCAGAGCTCATCCGGCAGCAAATCGAGCAGCATTCGATCTAGTGTGCCATTTTTTGTCGTAGTCAAAAGCTCTAACCACTGCTTCCAGGACACGTTGTCTTGTGGTAGCCTACTGCCATGCCCGAAACATAGTTCATCACCCATTGCGCGCCAACAACTTCGATCGTAACACTGATTCCGCAAAACACTATCCAACGAGAACCGCTCCCGATGATTGTTCCAGGTGGACTGATTGGGCTGTCCAGATGCTCCCCAATCTGAAACGAAAAGCACACAAGCGGTTTAGTGTGATGAACAGTCGGCTTACAATTATGGGTACGATCGAGGGTCAGTCTGACAAGTAACGCGCGTACGTTAAGCCTTGTTGGCGTGTGACTTGCAACTGGGGCATCAATCGTACATCTAATACGAATAGTGCGGCTTTTCTTCGTTTCCCTTTCAGCATTCAATCTTTGTGGCCGAATCAATCAGTTTTTCTCTCACATGATGAATTAATTGAAGCCGGAGCGAATCACAAATAGAAAAGGAAGCGAAATGTTCTGACATCCTCGCGTCTATCTGAACGCCCCAACGCAGAATAACCGTATTCAAATTCGAAGGAAGCTGAATCGATTACACTGACGTCCGAACTGGTGGTATTGACAATCGGCAACGAGCTCGGGGATAACGAAGGGTCACACTGCCCGGCCTCTGATCAGTATGCTCAATATCACACATCAGATCTGACCGGCGAACCTTGAAATTGAAATTTTTTCACTCCAAAACAGAATTCGTTATCACCTTGGTGACCTTTTCCTGGCGTGGCGATCTGTCGCTGAGCGGACTGTGTTCTAATCGTTGGCTCCTAACTCGATACGGGCGCGATTGATACTAAACCTGGATAGGGAATGCTTAGTCACTTTTTTTTCGTACTGACTAGTCTCAGTTTTATGCTGGCGTTCCCGTGTTCGGCGCTCCAAACTGCTACGTCAGTGATAAGGTGGAGTGGAACTGATAAAGGAAAGCTCTAGTATGCGAGCTGATCGAAACGAAACTATATCTGAAGTTGCGGATGATGATTGACAGCGTGGTAGTCGGTGGTGGTTTTAGACACCTGTTATCAAAGTGATAAATGTTGTGAATATTAGTCACTACCTAATGTTTGTTTACAACCTATCTATCCACGCTTTTCATAGTTTGATGGTCTTCAAAATAAGTCCCATTGAGTCACATCCCCGACCCGCCGATTTCAGATAACATATTACATATGTTAGATCGGACGATAGTCTTGTCTAGCCCTCTCCCGAAAATCACCATAATAAAGGCAAACATTACAAATATCTGGATAGGTTTCACAGTAAACTGCAATGACAATTTCAAAGTCCGCGGCCATCGCTCGATTGTCAACATTCATTTGTTAGGTAATATCGTAGCTTCGTTATCACAGCCAATATGCCGACCATTTACGGACACCTGAACACTTAGAGCACACAAGAGAAATTCGGAATTTCGTTACAATTCGAAAAATCGTCACAAATTGTTTATCTAGGTTTATCCTATTTTAGTCTTCGTCAGTTTGATAACACAAAATAAATCAAAGCACGCTTTGCGAGTCGAAAATCGAATCGCATATATTCCACGCCTGTGCTCCATTCATAAAATTGTTCAATCGAGAGAAAGTGACCAAATACCTTTGCTTAGAATGCGACTTTATTGCATTCCACCACGTGGTTCGCAGAATTATCAGATAGGATGCAACAAAGTTTCGTGGGTGGCGTGGCATCCCATGCATTTCCATCAACAGTACGAGAGCACTGATGGCCGTCGAGGACACTTGCACCCAGGGGGTAGCGATGTTAAGCGCTGCTGTTCAGTGTCGATGTTTAACAGCGCACGAAGCGAATGTTATGCAGGTTGCCTAACTGGCAGGCGGTTCGCTTCTTTTGGGAGGCGAAAACATATATCAAACGCTTGTTGGCGACCACGTGGTCGTACTGGTTCTGTAACATTTTTGCCAGTGATTGCTTTTATACAGTTTACGAAGAAAACAAATTCATTTTTTTTTCAAAGGTATGCTTCATTTTAACACTAATTTGATTGGAATAAAGATTTGTGAATCATGTAGAATTTGATATAAATAAGAACATGGCAGTGGAAGTCAAAGAATTGGCTAACCAAAAAGGTGTAATACCAACGCCATCAGGTATTAATCGTGGACATGACTTGAGTGATGAAATTAAACATAAAGCTCTTCAATAGGAGTATAACGAACGACGATGACGTTAGTCGAGCATTACCGGTTGAAAGAGAATATGTTTCCGTTGTAAAGGATGGTAAGCGTCTACGTATGTATGTATCAGCGGCGTAGCCACGGGGGTGGTTTTGGACAGAGACAACATTTCCAGAAGATTTTTTTTGACGTAGGACTACGTCTGTCTTCTCTATATTGGGGTACACTTTACGATTGCGAAAATCGGGGACCGTCACGAAAATATGATAGACTTTAAACTTTAATATCTCAGCCGTTTCTCGATGGATTTCAATTTTCTTGGACCATTCGATCAAGGATGAGTCAACGCCTCTTTGTATTTATTTAAAAATACTGATTTTTAACTATTTAATATCGAAAATTGATAAAAAAAAATTAGAAATAGGTAAACCAACTAATCACGTACATGCATCACTAGCACAGACATCAAAAATCAATCACTTGCGGGTTTGGATCTAATCCTCAGTTTGAAAAAGATTTCACGCAGAGTGGAGCGAACACAGCATCACGAAGCCGCTGGTAACATTTTCAATGGTAATCCATCGCATTGGTGGTCAGCGATGCCAGATTGCTTCAACATCAATTCCGTAGATTCGCTCCAAAGTTTTGTAGAAGAATGTTCAACATTCAAAAGTTATAAGGAGAATTTTCAGAGGATTTCCTGTAGAAACTTTCGAAGAAACTTCTGGAGATATTTACTTCGAACTTTTACAAAGATACTCCTTGAAAAATGTGCAATCACCGGTGGATTTTTTGAAAAAAAAATTGGAACTCCTAGACGAGCTCCCGAAAGTATTTTTGGAGGAATTTTCAAATGAATTACATATTAAAGGATTTTCCGAAGCATAACTTGAGTGGATTTTCGGAAAGTATTCCTTAAAGAAATTCTGGGAGAATTGCTAAAGGAATTTCCGAAGGAGTTTCTAAAATAATTCCTTAGGGAACTTGAAGAGTTTTTCGACGGAATTAACATTGAAATGTCAAATGGAAATTTCCTCCAAAATTGACGAAAAATCAGAACAATTTTGGCGTGAGCAAACAAATTTGAGGAAAAATACTCAGTTTAGTGGATCGCGTGCACCATTGTGTGCCTGTTGAACTCCGCCAGTATAATTTTTTAAAGCAATTATGTATATGTAATAAAATGTTTAATATATGTTTGAGCTGTGTTATGAATTGTGAAGCCAACAACGACTGGGTTTGCTTGAACCTCGAAATTAATTACGTTTATGGCAGCGTACTCTAATTATCTCCCTTTATGTTGAAAAGGTTCCGGTAATTCAATATAAAGGTCCTTCGAGCCGGATTATTGGGAAACTATACGGTTCGAAGGACCAAATGTAGGGTAGCCGGCTTACCTCCTTCGCTGACTTCCAACTCCACCTTCCTTTACTGACTTACAACTGGTCGAAGGTGGATCCTAAATTCCACAAAGATTGCACAATGCAAACACGACTGTTCAAACTTATCTTCAGGATTATAACACAAGAGCCAGAGTGTTAAGCCGAGGCTTCATTCGCACGATGTCGAGACTTATGTCCAATCACTATTCACTAAACGTACATCTCTATAGAATAAACCTGGTCGATAGCAATCTATGTAGGTGTGGAGCCGGTTACAATGACATCGATCACGTAATTTGGTATTGCACGGAAAATGACACCTCAAGAGAGCAATTATTGGATACCCTTGGTAAAGGTAAACAACCCTTCAGGGAAGTTCGAGGTGTTTTGGGAGATCGCGATGTGATTCATTTGCAGGCCATCTATGCCTTTCTTTGCTCGTCTGACATCAAAGTCTAATACTTCAATTTTTTCTTTCTCAGTTTTTTTCTTGTCTCTGTCTTATTGTTCTGTGTACCATGAAGCTCTGGCCATCCGAACGATGCTCCCTGAAGAACCAAACCCCGAGCACGATGCTACGCCAAACCAGACATGACGTCAAATACCCGGATGAGCAGCTGAAATACCTCAAACCTAAATCCCAGCCCCGTCCATCACCAAATTACGCAATCTAACCTTGAGTCGCCACGAGTATCTTGGTCTTTGTCCCTTTCCCTTACTAACTGTTGATAATGAGATGATATCGATTGTAAATATCATTAATAGTCTCTGCTCCGTTAAGTGTTATACACGCCTGAGCCTGTCAAATAAATACAATAAATAAAAAAAAAAGAGCAAGAGTGTTATTCAAGAATTTAAAAAGGATGTTCGATTTCACTGAATGAATTAGTTATTTGCAAGCCACAAGCCTCATGGATCATACACAAGAATTATTTTCAATGTGATTATTTTCTGGATTTAAGGCAGTGGTAATGTTGGTCAATGATCGACCAGAAAATTCAAGATTCCACGGTATCAGCGTGGAAATTGATCTCTCTTCAGCTCTGATACTGGAAGCAAGACAGAAGTTCGTTCGATTTAAATCGTAACGAAAATTACCCACGGCTCGCTTTTTAAAATCCACTTCTATAAAAAAAATTCTGCCGTATCTCAATGGAACTATCAATTCTAATGTTTCCGCCTCTAATTCTATCATGAAAATGCGGTTAACCTTATGCAGAAGTAATCTACACATCTCATAAATCAAAGAGATTCGAAGTTGTTGAATTGTTTGGGTGTATGAATGCGCCATTTTTTCTACGGATAAATCCACTTCAAGTCATCATAAAAGTCATCATAAAATTATCAAAATAGTGAAGACGAACAAATTCCACTTAAAGAAAACTTGGCTTTTGCGCCAATTCCTCGAAAGAAATTGCCAAGATTAATTTTATTTTGCCCAGCTTGTTAGTCGGCCACGTCGTGTGGTCGAAAACCGTTATTGCGGAATCTGCTCAATCTTAAGGCTCCCCCAGACCTAAGCGATTTTATCGCCGCGACGGCGACAACTAGTCGCCGCGATTCTATCGTTGGGTCGCTGCAGGCAATGTTCTATTTACGCTTCCATACCAACGGCGACAGAATCGCTGTCGCCAAGCGCTAGAATCGCGTCGCGACTGTCGCATCGCGTGTGTTTGGGGGAACCTTTATTCACTTTCATCACTAAACGATTCGTCAACAAAACGTCAAACTAATTACGAAACTTATTAACCGAATCAAACTTCCTCACAACATTTTACAAAGCTAGCTGTACACTTTCATTTCGGATCCAAATTCCGAACTAAAAAAACCGACCGCTTCACGCTGCGGAAAAGTAATGCCTGTCATTGATAATGCCACATACTTTGCAAATCTTCACTACACTTAGGTCGGTTTCAGTTTCATGCTGCGTATGATCTCACTCGCCCACGTCGTCACCACATGTTGCAAAAACTATTTCTCGGGTACTTATTCAAAAGGACGTATGTGATTTTGTAAACAAAGATTCAAACGTCGATTTGCCCAATCTGATGGCACTCCCATGCAAACCAACACCACCAACAGGTAGCCGAAGGCTTCCTCTACCTGTCTGTGGTGATGGTTTGCGTTGGAGTGCTATCAGATTGGATCAATCGACGTTTGAATCTTTGTTTACAAAATCACATACGTCCTTTTGAATAAGTACCCGAGAAATAGTTTTTGCAACATGTGGTGACGACGTGGACGAGTGAGATCATACGCAGCATGAAACTGAAACCGATAAGTAGATTTAATTACTCTTACATTGTTGGTTGTAGTAACAACTACAAATCCCAACCGTTGATCGATGGTGGTGGGTGGGGAAGGGCTGGCGAACCACTGTCCGTCTGGCCTGCATAGTTCACTCGTTGACTTTCCATCCGCAAGGCACCAGAGATGGGTAGGCTTCTACCTACAGCCCCTGCGACGACTGTTTGTCGCATCAGCAACTGCACGATGCTGGCTGCTATCCCGGCGACGGCTTCCTTCAAAGCCAAGGCTGGCTCTTTGTCCCGGGATGCTTATTAGCCTGTGCACGCGTGGATGTCGACCACCTGGGTCGACATGAGACGACATTTCTATCATTTACCTGGGTCTTTATTTGTAAACATTGGCATTTTTCTTATATGATGTTGAAATAAGATTCTAACACATGGCTGCCCAACGTACGGCCCGTTGGCCGGATGCGGCCCTCGGCTCAATTTGTTGTGGCCCGCGTCGTGCAAGCAAAATAAACTCAGATTTTGTCCGCCAGCTTTTCTATCTGACTTTTTATTATTCATTATTAAATATGTAAGTTTTCAATCAAAGCTCGAAACGAAGAATAAGAATGAAATTATTCTCGCAGAAAATTTGGAAGCTACGTTACGTGAAAAAGTAACGAGCTTCCCATTTAATCAACAACGTTTATCGATGTGAATATTTCAAATGAAATGTTTCAAATCGATCCCTAATGCAACGACGAAAACAAAATCGTGTTTAATTTTTGTAGAAAATGAAAAAAACACTGATTTTTTGAAAATGTTCAAAAAGTTATGTTACGAATATTTTCTGGCCCGCCAGCTAGTGTGAATTCTAATAATTGGCCCGTGACTTGAAAAGATTGGGCAGGCCTGTTCTAACAGGTGTTCGGATTCAATAAGAATGCATATAGGGCACTGCACGGAAGAATCTCTTTCTCTTTCGTTCTTCATGAAATTTGATTTTTACTGGCCTTGTTGTTTTCAATTTTCTTTGCAGCGATGAAGGGGGAATGGGCTGCGAAATGGTGAGTTGACATCCGGGAAGGGGCGCCTAACATAGCTCTGGTCCTCACAAGTTCCAATACTCACGCTTAGTACAGCCTGGGCACTGTTGTCCTTCTGACATCAGCTAGAGTGAGAGGGTGCGTACTGTGGGGTCTGCCTAGGATGTGGTGGGGTTCGACAGTGGGCTCTGTTGAACTTCTATAAAAAGCTGCATGTGTCCCCAAGCAGGCCCTATCAAAGCGATCGTGTGCCGCTCAAAGCGCGCTAGCCTAGTCCTGGTGTTGGGTGGGACTTTAAAGAAATTTGACCCGACTGATCGAGCGTCTGTCCACCAAGGAGGTGCGGCTCCAACAGCGTCTGTTCTGGCATCCAGCGGCTGAGTATGAAATGCTATTCCCCGGAAGCTATACCTAAGATGGCAGCACCATCCCGGTGGATAGGGAACCTTGGGCCAACAACTTACTGTTCCCGAAACATCAATTTGTTCGAGAATCCGATAATGAAAGAATACGGACTGATTTTAAGGCGACGACTCTTAGCGCGAAACAACGGACACGAATAGGAACATGGAACGTTTTAACCCTAGCCCAGCAGGGTAAATTGGCACAACTTGCCAATGAGGCACGCCGCATGAAGCTTGAGATCCTGGGACTGAGTGAAGTCCGTTGACCATACTTTGGAGAACACAGAACGCCGTCGGGACAAGTTCTGCTATACTCTGGTTTACGAGGTGAACACGCTCCCCGGCATCGCGGAGTTGGCTTCCTACTAAGCGCTCAGGCACACTCTGCGCTTATGAAGTGGGAACCTATAAGTGAAAGGATAATCGTTGCCAGATTTAGAACACAGGTCCGAAACCTTACTATAATCCAATGTTATGCGCCAACCTATGCTGCCGATCTGCAAGACAAAGAGAACTTCTACAGTCAACTCAATGCCGTCGTAGATAGAATTCCGAAGGGTGATATCACGATCTGTTTGGGCGACTTCAATGCGAAGATCGGATCCGACAACTCGAACCATGAGCGCATTATGGGACGCCATGGTCTCGGAGAAATGAGCGAAAACGGAGAGCTGTTCGCAGAATTTTGTGGTAATAACGACATGGTGATCGGGGGATCGCTCTTCCCTCATCGACCGGTTCACAAGGTCACGTGGGTCTCCCGTGACGGCTTTACAGAAAATCAAATCGACCACATCTGCATCAGCTGAAAATGGAAACGGAGCTTTCTTGATGTACGGAATAAACGTAGTGCCGATATCGCGTCTGATCATCACCTCCTCATCGGCAAAATACGCCTGCGCATTGCGCGGATTTGTCGGCAGGAGGAAAGAGTTGGACGACGATTCAACACACGGTCCTTCGTTGAAGAACTGGAGACGCGTGCTGCAGATATTCCGGAAGGTGGCAGCGTGGAAGACCAATGGACCGCCATCAAGAATGCCTTCATCGCCACCAGCGAGAACAATCTGGGCGAACTACGCACCCAGAGAAAACAATGGATCACCGATGAGACCTGGGGGAAGATAGAGGAGCGAAGAGAAGCCAAAGCCGCGATAGAGCGATCGAAAACCAGAGGAGCCAAAGTCTTAGCCCGTCAACGATACACGGCTCTTGAGAAGGAAGTAAAACGCTCATGTCGACGGGACAAGCGAGCGTGGGCAGACTCTCTGGCCGACGAAGGAGAGAGAGCCGCCGCAACCGGGGACATTCGCCTCCTCTACGATATCTCACGACGTTTAAGCGGGGCGAAGATGAATGCAACGATGCCTGTGAAAGACGCGAATGATCAGTTATTGACCGACCCAACTGACCAGCTGAAATGCTGGTTCGAGCACTTCGAAAACTTTTTCAAGTGTCCACCAGGCCATCACCACCTCGGCATGATCTGCCTAGGATCCGACGTATAACACGTGTCAATACCGAAGCTCCATCACTGCTAGAGATCCAAACAGCCATCCAAAGCATGAAATCGAATAAAGCCCCAGGGGTCGACCGCATATCAGCCGAGATGCTCAAAGCTGACCCCATGACATCTGCTCAACTACTGCATCATTTATTTCGTAATATCTGGGACACCGCAACTTTCCCGGTCGACTGGATGCAAGGTATCTTAGTGAAGGTGCCCAAAAAGGGTGACCTGACTGTATGCGATAACTGGCGAGGCATTATGTTGCGGTGTACCGTTCTCAAAGTTCTGTGCAAAATTATCCTAGCCCGGATTCAGGAGAAGATCGATGCGACTATCCGGCGGCAGCAAGCCGGATTCCGTGCCGGAAGATCCTGTGTGGACCATATTGTCACGCTCCGCATCATTTTGGAGCAGGTCAACGAATTCCAAGAGTTCCTTTACTTGGTATTCATTGACTACGAAAAAGCTTTCGACCGTCTCAATCACGAGAATATGTGGGGTGCCCTGAGACGCAAGGGAGTTCCTGAGAAAATTATCGGCCTCATCGAAGCACAGTACGAGGCTTTTTCGTGTAGAGTGCTGCACAATGGGGTCCTGTCCGACCCTATCCGGGTCGTAGCTGGTGTGAGGCAAGGATGTATTCTATCACCGTTACTGTTCCTCATCGTAATCGATGAGATTCTGGTAGATGCGATTGACCGTGAACCAAATCGTGGGCTGTTATGGCAGCCTATAACCATGGAGCACCTAAATGACTTCGAATTGGCGGATGACGTTTCACTACTCGGGCAACGGCGCTCTGATATGCAGAGTAAGCTCAACGACCTTGCCGATCGCTCCTCCTCGGCAGGTTTAGTCATCAACGTCAACAAAACCAAAGCGTTGGTTGTAAACACGGTGACTCCTTCCAGTTTCACAGTAGCCGGGCAACAAGTGGAGAATGTTGAAAGCTTCCAATATCTTGGTAGACAAATGGCGTCAGACAGCGGTACCAAGATCGACATAGGCGCACGGATCAAAAAAGCAAGGGCTGCCTTTGCGAGTTTAAGAAATATCTGGAAAAACAGGCAGATAAGTGAACGCACCAAAATACGAATTTTCAACTCTAACGTGAAATCTGTGCTGTTATACGTTAGCGAAACATGGTGTGTATCAGTGGAGAACACTCAACGGCTGCAGGTGTTCATTAACAGATGCCTGCGGTATATAATTCGGCCCTGGTGGCCTCACAACTGGATCTCAAACAACGAGCTCCATCGTCGTTGTCACCAGAGGCCGTTAACAACAGAAATTCGGGATCGGAAGTGGGGCTGGGTCGGCCACACTCTACGTAGGGGCGGAAACGAAATCTGTAAGCAAGCATTAGACTGGAACCCAGCGGGACATCACAGCAGAGGCAGACCCAGAGGCTCATGGCGGCGAAGCCTCAATAAAGAAATAAAAGAAGTCGACCGAAATCTAACCTGGCAACAGGTTAAAGCGATAGCCGGGCATCGCTCAGGATGGAGATCTTTCAAGTCGGCCCTTTGCACCACCGGAGGTGTACAGGATCCATAAGTAAGTAAAGTAAGGTACCCCGGGGCAAGTGGGACCTAAAAAAACGCTAGTTCTGCAAAATTTTTAACGCATACTTAGAAAACAGGCTATTTTAGAACATTAACCACTGATGCATTATTATATGCTCCCATTGTTGAAGTGTAGAGGTGTTGGAAGCCATTTGTTCAATTACAAAAAATTTGGTAGTGCAAGAAATAAATTTTCCTTCATGACCCACTTACCCCTTCAAACGGGGCAAGTGGGACCTATTCTGTTTTCAACTATCGAACGAAACTAATTTGAGGAATGTGAACGGTACCTCATTCAAATTAACGGGGTTCATTTTTAATTTGAACTTCTGGTTACTCTATTTGCACCAGAAAAACTGGTTTCTGGCTGCTCTCTTTGCTGGTTTGTTTTGATTCTGCATTCCGTTTCACGATGTTCCATTTTTTTTCTCGATTCCACGTGTTAAATGACGTTGGAATTATTTTTAATTTGAACGACGTTCAAACGAACGGGGCTTAAACTAAAAAGTGTTCAGATTAAAAGCGGTCATATTACCGGGGGTCCACGGTATACTGTTCTTATTATTTCTGAGTATTAATATTTTCAGATCATGGATGGAGATTGGTTGCATGTCGGACTTGCATGCTGAGTTTTGCAACAAGAAAGCATTATAATGTTAGCAGATATGAAAACAAGACAACAACCGATTTACTGTTTATTTGGCTATTGTCTTGTTTTCATTAGCTTACTTTTGAAAAGGGGGCACCCGAGCCCCTTGAAAGGGGGGGCACCCAAGCCCCTTGAGGGGGGCACCCAAGCCCATTGGGGGGGGGGCACTCGAGCCCCTTGAAAGGGAGCCACCATGCCCCTTGTGGGGTTGGGGGAACCCGAGCCCCTTGAGGGGTTGTGGGCACCCAAGCACCACCAAGCCCCTTGAGGGGGGGAGGTACCCAAGCCCCTAGAGGGGGACCCAAGCCCCTGGAAAGGCCCCTTGAAAGAGAGGGCTACCATGCCCCTTGAAAGAGAGGGCTACCATGCCCCTTGAAAGAGAGGGCTACCATGCCCCTTGAAAGAGAGGGCTACCATCCTTGAAAGGGGGCACCATGCCCCTTGAAAGGGGGCACCATGCCCCTTGAAAGGGGGCACCATGCCCCTTGAAAGGGGGCACCATGCCCCTTGAAAGGGGGCACCATGCCCCTTGAAAGGGGGCACCATGCCCCTCGAAAGGAGGGGCACCATGCCCCTTGAAAGGAGGGGCACCATGCCCCTTGAAAGAGAGGGGCACCAGGCCCCTTGAAAGGGGGCACCATGCCCCTCGAAAGGGAGCACCATGCCCCTTGAAAGGGGGCACCCTGCCCCTTGAAAGGGGGCACCCATGCCTCTTAAAAGGTGGCACCATGCCCCTATAAAGGGGGGCACCATGCCCCTTGAAAGGGGGGCACCATGCCCCTTGAAAGGGGGCACCATGCCCCTTGAGCGGGGCACCATGCCCCTTGAGAGGGGGGCACCATGCCCCTTGAAAGGGGGCACCATGGCGCTTGAAAGGGGGCACCATGCCCCTTGAAAGGGGGCACCATGCCCCTTGAAAGGGGGCACCATGCCCCTTGAAAGGGGGCACCATGCCCCTTGAAAGGGGGCACCATGCCCCTTGAAAGGGGGCACCATGCCCCTTGAAAGGGAGGCAGCCGAGCCCTGTGAGGGAGGGGGACCCAAGCCCTTCGGAGGGGGAGGTAACCCAAGCCCCTTGAGGGAGGAACCATGCCCCTTGAGGGTGGCACCATGTCCCTTGAAAGGGGGGGCACACCAGCCTCCTGATGGGGGGCGCCCAAGCCCCTTGAAAAGGGGCAGCCGAGCCCCTTGAGAGGGGGCACCCAAGCCCCTTGAAAGGGGGGGGGACCCGAGCCCCTGGAAAGGGGGGACATCCTATCTCCTTGAAAGAGAGAGCTACCATGCCCCTTGAAAGGGGACACCATGCCCCTAGAAAGGGGGACACCATGCCCCTTGAAGGGGGGGCACTCAATCCCCTTAAAAATCCAAAATATAATACATAATCATAAAGTTCTACATATGTAAGTTTTCACATTAATTCTGAAGAATCATATCTTGCGCATCCTCGCAACGGACGACCAAAGTCGAACCAAAGTCGTGCCAAACAACCGTGGATTGATGACACTGTTATAAGAGAAATACAGTACAGAGATCAATTGTATCAAAGAGTAGTTCAATGGCCAGGAAACAATGTAATAAAACAGAATTACAGAAGACAGAAAAATTACGTGACTCGACTAATAAGAAATAAACAAAAAAGTTATTATCATAACCAATTAACGCAGAACCGTAAAAACATAAGAAAGATCTGGAGCATATTGAATGAAATTGTTTTTCGGAGAATGCTAACCGGGCGAGTATATCAAAAATTATAATTAATGAAAAAATATTGTATGATAAAATAGCAATATGCAATGAATTCAATCGCTATTTTTGTAGTATACCAACTGATTTGTCGAATAATCTAAGACATATGTTCAATAATGAAACGCAGAACTATACGCTCAATAGATCAGTTCAAAATTCTATTGTTGTATTACCAGCCTCGTCTAATGAAATTGGTAATTACATTCGTGAGCTCAGTAACTCAAACGCATCAGGAATAGATGGTATTCCATCCAAAATTATCAAAAACAACTCTGCTCTTATTATTCCTAAACTAACATGCATAATTAATCAATCAATAGACAATGGTATTTTTCCTAATTGCTTGAGAACAGCTAAAGTAGTTCCTATCTTTAAAAGTGGACAGAAAACGCACGTAGGAAACTATAGGCCAATTTCTATTTTACCTACTTTGTCCAAGCCTTTCGAAAAACTAATTCATCAAAGGCTGCACAGTTTCTTTGCACGACACAAAGTAATCAATAAAAACCAATTCGGATTCCAAGAAAACTCAAATACTTTAGGAGCGACTGTAAACTTAGTGAATCAAATTCAACTGCACTTAGATCAGCGAAAATTGTGTTCTGCGATATTCATCGATGTGTCTAAAGCTTTTGATTGTGTTCCCCATACTATACTGCTAAAAAAACTACAAAACTATGGGATAAGAAATAGAGCATTATTGCTCATTGAGTCGTATCTTAGTAATAGACAGCAAAATGTGACTCTAGACAACCACACTAGTTCGGAAATCAATGTTGATTTTGGAGTGCCGCAGGGCTCAATATTTGGTCCATTACTATTCAATGTGTTTATCAATGACATGTTTGATCTACCTTTAAAAGGAATACTACAACTATATGCCGACGATGCAGCCTTATCTTATAACTCTGAAAATGAAGAAGCGTTACATCAAGATATGCAACATGATCTCAATATAATACATCGATGGTTTTATGATAACGGGTTGACGGTGAATGCATTTAAAACGAAATTCATCATATTTACTAGTAATAAACTCTCAATTGTTGATAACTATGAACTGCGGCTAGGAGAAGAGATATTAGAAAGGGTTGCTTCCATATCTTACTTAGGATTGATAATCGAACAAAACCTGAAGTGGAACTTGCACATAGACCGAATTCATACGAAACTCACAAAATTCCTTGGCATTCTTCGAGTGAGTAGTTATATGTTACCTGTTAAAGAAAAAAAGAATCTATTTTATGCCCATGTCAATTCACAATTATGTTATTTGAACTTTATATGGCAAAATGCACCTGGTTACGTATTAAGTAAAATCACAGTAACGTTAAATAAATTCATGAGAACTATTTTCTGGGAAGAATATTTAAATCCTAACGTGAGAACCGTTGAATTATACAGCCGTAACAATATTATGAATCTTAATCAAGTCAAATATTACGAATCAGCTTTGTTTGTCTTCAAAGTTAAAAACAATTTGATAAAACATAATTTCAATCTCCAAACAATAAATGAATTGAATCGTTTTAATACCCGTAACAATGCCAACATTAGATTAATTACACCCAGAACAAATTATATAAGAAACGGCTGCATTTATCCCGCAATTATCAACTTCAATAACCTGCCAATGAGTTTGAAAAACATTATTTCGATTATTGCATTTAAAAAAGCACCGAAGAGATTTGTTTTTGAATATATTTTGTAATAGTATATAAGTTTCGTTGAATAAGCTAATTGCTCTCATATGCACAACTAATTAACGAAAAATGATCCCCATCAGTTATCAGACTGCATGAGGTCTATCAAACCTTAACTGTTAAATCATAACGGATTAGCCAAGAGAGAAGTAATATTATATTGTAAATCAAATATTGTAAAATTGTTTTGAAAGGGGTTTTTATGCCTGGGATTGAAGCATAATATTGAATTGAAATGCTTCCATCTTGGCTTTTCCCCCTGCCCGAAAAAATAAATGAAATGAAAAATGAACCAGTTTTAAAATAATTACTTATCTACAACGTTTTGATTGAACTTGTCTTTATAATTAATTTGCAAAATAATATCGATCTTGAGCTTTCAATTTTAGGCTTTTAAATTGTATCACTTCGTAATCCTTACAAATACATATCTCTTCAAGTAGAGTTAAGAACAAGACACCGAAGATGGCCTAATTCTATAAGTTGAACTTGATGAGTAGTACTAAGAGTGAAATCAGTAGTGATTCAGTTTCATTCCAAATCATCGACTACTTTTCTAGTTTAAATCTGGAGCAAAATTGAACAAACTACACAAACGGTGTTCTGTTCTTCGGTTTAAAGCTTTTGAAACAAATTCACAGCACTTTAACGGGTTTACAAACAGTTTATTTGCTTTAAACACTTATTAGTACTAAACAAACACTTTATTGGGCAACTAACAATACATTTATTAAATTTACTACTTCTAATTTAACTTCTAATTAATTTCGGTGACCGGTTGAGCAAGATGGAATTTTTTGAATAATGCTCCAATTTTCGGGAGGTGCTCTTTTATAAAGATAGATGGCGGGAAAATAAGGGTTCGTTTCTAATCGGAGCTTTTGAATCGATTTAAACCTATACAAAGCTACATATATGTGTTGAACGTCACAGTGCAATAACTTTACGCCTACCCTAATACTAATACACACAAACAAACATTTATAGCAAACTCTTTACTACAACAGAAACCATTCTGTGGCTGTCAAAAAATAGGCAGAAATGGCAAAGTGGATTGATCCGTAGATACAATTACGCATTCATACACTCCAAATAATCTAAACCTGAATTTTCAGGTGAATTCACCTGAATTTTCAGGTACATTTTACGTGCGCACGTAACTGCAAATGCGTCAGAAAATTCAGGTGAAACTTACGTATCTGGTGAATTCTATTCAAAACTCAAGTAGAACTTGCCTGATTTTCACGTAGAATAAAAATTCTATCGAAAAATCAGGTAAAAGTTACGTGAATTTCAAGTGGACAAAATCTACGTAGTTTTTCAGGTGGAAACAAAATGCAGATTTTTTTTGGATGTACACCAAAACAATTCAGCTTCTCCGAGCTGCTTAAGCAAAAACCGTACTCTTAAAGGAACTTTTGGTTACTTGGGTTCTTACGAACGAGCGTGAGGTGATCCAAAGGTGGCGGCAGCACTACGAAGAACACCTGAATGGCGTTGTGGCAGACGAAGATGGCGGTATGGTGATGGACCTGGGAGAACGCGCGTAGGATATAATTTTACCGGCTCCGGATCTCCAGGAAATCCAGGAGGAGAATGGCCGGCTGAAGAACAACAAAGCCCCCGGGGTTGACCAACTACCAGGAGAGCTATTTAATCACGGTGGTGAGGCACTTGGGGTCGTCCTTAGCCGTACGGTAAGACGCGCTGCTACAAAGCAAGACCAGGATGCAGAATCTCTTACGTTGGCTCTATGTACCTCAAGAGGTGCTCAAAGCTCTTGCAGCCATATATTCTAACGCTAAGCTAAGGTACGCTTTCTAATTAATTGAAATCTATAGTTATTTTCATGCTTTAATGAGGTTCCAGAATCTTCCACACAACAAATCCCGTTACCACACGAAGAACATTCCAGTGGATTGCCTTGTATCCACATGATCTAAAAATAAAATTTTGTTATGGTCGATGGCGTAACTTGACGAACGAGGTAAAGCCGCG
>NW_026943126.1:0-1199 GCF_024139115.2 Armigeres subalbatus
GGTCTGTCTCTGCAGCGAAGTTGAGTTGAAGTAGAGTTGAACGATTTGGCGTTGTTGACGTTGGATGAGTGGGATGCGTATGACCAGGTCATTGGTCTGCGTCTATTCCCACATGGTAAGTTGCGCTGTTGCGTTGGTAAAGCAGTATCATCATCTGGGTTCAGGGTCAGTTCGAATAAAGTTCTATGGTGGTGGGCTGCTTGAGTGGTGCATGATTTCGTCGATTACGATGTGTAACAAAAATAGAGATATAATACATCCATCCTTGCTTCACTCTAGCGATTCCATTGTGCAGGACTCTGGATTTTGTCTAGACCTCCCTTGCTTCTAGGGACAATTCTGCCAGTTTTTCATTATTTAGGCCATCGAAGGCTTTTTCCGTGATCAATCAGCACCAAACAGTGGGAATTTTGGAAATACACGACCTGTTCCTGGATGATGCAAAGCATGAAGGTGCATGGTTGGTTCTCATATGATCATCCGGGCGGTATCCTGCCCGCTGCCGCTGCAAATTGCCAACCTTTCCCTGCATCCGGAATTGGGATAAGTAATCTAAACTTCAAGAATTTGTTCTAAGTCAATCTAAGAGCCACCGTTCCAGCTGGGATCAGTTGGCTCGGTAAGTGAGGGACATGTAGCGTCTTCCTCTGGCATCCACGAATTTTCCTTGCTCCAATCAGGCAACGCGTGAAATATCGTAGAGGAGGTATTCATCACCGGTTGTTGCGGCTTTCCTCCCATTGTCGGCCCTGAAATCCACCAGCGCTCGCTTTCTTCCATATGCATTAAGCCAGCAGCGTTAGACTTCTATAGAGCCGCTTTTATTAGGCAGGAATAGTACTTTGGCTACTCTGGAAATAGAGCAGCTGAAAATGGAGACGGTACCTTCGTGGAATTGCATTAAACGCAGCGCTGATATCGCGATTGACTATCATATTCTAAATGGCGAGATCCGAAAACGCATTTCTCAGCGGGAGAAGAGGCTTGGGCGACGAATCAACATTACCCAGTTACCTAGTGAACCAGTGAAGAAAAGTTACTCAGTGCCAGCGGAGAACTTTTTGCTTTACGAAATTTTTTTTCTCATTGGGGCGGGAATCGAACCACACTCCACACGACACGCGTCTAGACGATTGACGTCAAGCTAACTGCACAGCCACGAAGCCTCTATTACACACTGACTCGGACAGCTGAAATGT